>NC_142934.1:78730225-78735225 GCF_046866305.1 Octopus bimaculoides | reverse complement strand
GCCCCTGAATCACAAGCTGTTGCAGTAACTGGTCCTGAAGCGCGATGGCATTGCTGGGATCTTTGGCACTATGCAGTGTCGTCCCGTTCTGGCATTGGTGTAGCTTTCAATGCCAAAATTTGGCACAATTCCTTCCAGGATCTTCCAGATGTATATTACTGCATACCTCTCACGCCTTCTCTCTAGGGAGTAGAGTCTTAGCTGTTTCAGCCTTTCCCAGTAGCTGAGCAGTTGCAAAGAGACAATCTTCTTTGTGAATCTCCTCTGGATTGCTTCAAGGTCTGCTGTTAATTTCAGACTGGTGGGTGACCACAGCTGTGAGCAGTAATCCAGGCAGCTGAGGACGAATGTCCTCCAGAGGATCATCATGGTTTCCTTATCTCTGGTTCTGAATGTTCTCAGGATCCATCCAGCCAATCATCTGCACTTTGTTGCCATCCTGGTAATGTGCACTTGGAAAGAGGTATCATCACTCATGTCGATACCCAGGTCTCTCACTGATTTAGGCTCTGGGATTGAAATTCCCTGTGGACCAGTGTACTCTGTAAGTTTCATATTCAGTTTTGGACGTTGGTAACGCAGGCCTTGGCATTTTTCAGCATTAAACTGCATATTATTGTCCTCAGCCCATCTGTAAACTGAGTCCAATTCCTGCTGCAGGTGTGCAACATCACTGGAGTTCTATATTTTCTGCGAGACTTTTGTATCGTCTGCGTAGCTTGCAAGAGTGGCTATCAGGGCACTTGAAGGCATATCTGAGAGAGCGACTATAAAAAGCAATGGTCCCATGACAGTACCCTGTGGAACACCGCTCTTTATTTGTGTTTTCATAGAGGTGGCTCCATTAACCACTACTGCCTGACTTCTATCTTTCAGAAAGTCATGTAACCACTCTCCAAGTTTTCCAGCTATGCCAAGATCACGCAGTTTGTGGCATATCAAACCATGATCCACTTTGTCAAAAGCTTTTGCAAAATCAAGGTATATTACGTCCACATTTGAGTTGTTGAGTAACTGCCTCAACACCCAGTCGTAATGTTGTAAGAGCTGGGCCAGGCAGCTCCTACCTGGGTATCACTCAGCAATTTATTTTCTTCAAGGAATGCGATTAGTTTTCCTCTGACTATCCTTTCCATGACTTTGCTGATGTGTGAAGTCAGAGAGATAGGCCTATAGTTTTTGGCATCTGCTCTGCTTCCCCCTTTATGGATTGGGCATATTATTCCCTCCTTCAGCTTGCTTGGCAGTCTTCCGTTTGCGAGAAAGCTCTGGAAGAGGATCTGGAGGGGTTTTGCAAGGGCATGCTTACACGATTTAAGGAGGATTGCTGGGAAACCATCAGGGCCAGCAGTTGAGTTTGTGTCCACTTCATGTATAGCTAGTAGTACATCTTCGCTAATGTTGATGTATTCCATCGTAACTGCCTCACTGGTTATAGGGGAGGTAGCAAAGAACTCCACTGGTTTGTTCACTTGTCTGTGCTCCAATGGAGTGGTGAAGACACTTTTGAATTGCTCATTCAGTACCTCACTGATCCTAGTTGGACTGCCTGTGAGGGAGCCATCCTTTTCGAAGAGGGGTCCAATCTTGCAGCGTACTGAGGCTGTTTCTTTTGCGTAATGAAAGAAGGCCTTTGGGTTTGACTTAATGTTTTTTTATAACCCAGGCTTCTTTGTCTGCTCTCTCTCCTTCACATAGGATTGTTGCAGCCTTTTTTCGATCTCCATCAGTGTCGTTTTTAGGCGGGAACTTTGGCCATTCTTGGGATGCTGGTTGAGTCGATTTGCAACTTTCGTCCGTCGTCTCATGAGGATCTTCCTCTCCCTTGGAATCTTGTTCCTATTTGTTTTGGCCTTGTGCTCTGGGACATATTTCTGGCTTATGGCTTGCACAGTAGACATGAAACATTCTAGTTTCATGTCAATGTCTGGTGTGGAGAGACATTTTGGCCAATCCTCTCTGAGGATCTCTTTCTGGATCGATTTCCAGTCCGCTTTGTGGAAGTTCAGATTGGAGAGATTTTGGGTGCTTCCTTTAGGCTGTATGTCTCTGGTTTCTTTTGGCCCAAACATAGACAGCTCTATTATGTTGTGATCCGAAACTAATGTCGGCGTCACTTTCACATCATGAATGATGTCCGTATTGTTTGTGAAGCAGAGATCTAGAACGTCATTCGCTCTAGTTGGTCTGAGAACAGCTTGCTCCATGAAGAGGGCATTGGTGAGGTTGAGCAGGCATTCCACCTGTGCTTGCTTGCGATAAGTCATTCCTGAGAGTATGAGACCTTCGGGCCATTTGACGTTGGGGAAGTTGAAATCACCCATAAGAAATATGATCACATGGTGTTCCAGTTTCATGAGGATTTCTTTAATTCTAGTGAGGCAATCTTCAAATTTGCCTATGTGGTTTGGAGCATCCGGTGGGCAATATGTATTGCATATGACTATATTATGTTGTCTTATGTATACAACTAGGGTGTCGCATAGCGAATTTGAGTAAGACCTGGGGTGTGAGGTCGTCACGGATGTATACAGCAACTCCACCATGTCTCCTTTCCCTTCTGTCTGTTCGCAGTATGACATATTTTGGTACGTGTACTTCTGCATCCTCTATATCAGAGCTGAGGTGAGTTTCCACGAGTGCTATGTATAGGGCTTGATTGCATGCAGCAAGGTCTCTCAGGAAAGAAATTTTGCTTTTATTATTATAATGCAACAGGCCCCCAATATTTAGTAAAAATATTGGCGTGATGCCTGTGCAGGCGTTAGGGGAGGCCATCCCATATATATATATATATATATATATATATATATATATATATATATATATATATATATATATATATATATATATATATGTATCTATTTATATATCTATATATATATACATAGAGATATATATATATATGAATATGTATATGCATGTATGCATTATATATGTGTATATATATGTATATATATATTATTTATATTATTACATATATATGTATATAAATTATGTATATGAACCCTATATATATATATATATATATATATATATATATATATATATATATATAATTTATATAAAGGGCATTAACTGTGTAGTAATGCCTCACGCTTCGAGGGACTAAATAAGTCAAAAACTACCAAAAGATAAGCAACATATTTACTGAAAGCGAGGGAATGCAGCTTTCAGTAAATATGTTGCTTATCTTTTGGTAGTTTTTGACTTATTTATTCCCTCGAAGAGTGAGGCATTACTACACAGTTAATGCCCTTTATATAAATTATTTATATATATTTATGAAAAAATGATGATTTTTTTTCATTATTTGTTTCATTATGAGGTTTTTTTCACGCTGACTACTTGATAAATTCTTATAAAGAATTTATCCTATATTATATTATATTATATATATATATATATATATATATATATATATATATATATATATATATATATATATATATAAACAATTTATAAACACTATATGTATATATATATATATATATATATATATATATATATATATATATATATATATATATATATATATGTTCTTATTACTCTTTTTATCCTTTTTGTTTCAGTCGTTTGATTGCGGCCATGCTGGAGCACAGCCTTTGATAGAACAAATCTATCCCAGGACTTATTCTTTGTATGCCTAGTACTTATTCTATCGTTTTCTTATGCCGAACCGCTAGTTTACGGGGACGTAAATACACCAGCATCGATTGTCAGGCGATGGTGGGGGACAAAAACAAGCACACACACACACACACACACACACACACACACACACACACACACACACACACACACACACACATACACACACATACACATATGTATACGACGGTCTTCTTTCAGTCTTCGGCTACTAAAACCACTTACCAGGCATTGGTCGGCCGACACTTGCCCAAGGTGTCACGCAGTTGGACTGAATCCGGAACTGTGTGGTTGGTAAGCAAGCTACTTACCACACAACCACTCCTGTATATATACATTATATATATATATATATATATATATATATATATATATATATATGTGTGTAGTTGGAATTTACGAACAAAAAAACAAAAGACGAAGACAGGTCTGTAAACAACAAACAGGTGTATTAGTTTAACACTCGGGAAGGTGAGAAAGTGCTTTACGTTTCGAGCCTACGCTCTTCAACAGAAAGGAACAGAAGAAAATAAGCAGAGGGAGAATAAAAAAGCTTTAGTGGCTAGCAATTGGTCATGGTGATGGCTGGACAGAGGTGGTCAGACAGGAGAGCGAGGAAGAAGGGGAGATAATAAAATAGGAGTGATTCCAAAGCGAAGGTGCGCGTGCGTATGTATGCGAGAGCGTGTGTGTGAGTGTTTGCATGTGTAGGTGTGTGGATGATAGTGTGGATCCCGAGAAGTGGTCAGTGCTAGTGTGTGCAGGGTGGTGCGATGTGGTGTGGTGATGTGTGTTGTATTGTGATGTGGAGATGTGTGGGTGGTGGTGTCTAGTGTAGTTGTGTGTGGTGCGGTGTGGCATGATGTGGTGTGGTGATGAGTGGTGTGGTGTCGTGTGTGCGAGGGTAGGGGATGCAAGGGTGGGGTGAGGATGTGGAGTAGGGGTGGGTATGTGGGAATAGGGTCTGAGGGTCTGAGGGTGTGTGGGTGGGGTATGTTGGAGTGAAATGTGTAGGTGGATGGGGTGGGATTGGGATGTACAGAGATGGTGGGGTTGGGATGTGTAAAGGTGGGTTGTGGATGGAAGGGGTAACGATGAAGGGAGAGGGTGTAAAGGAGAAAGTGGGTGGGAGCGAAGAGAGGAAGTAGGTGCGAGAGATAAAGAGGAGAGAGGAGGCGAGTTGAGTTCATGTGGTGCGAAGAGAGAAGATTAATTCCTGCTCACAGCGAAGACGGGAGACAGGGTGTCTCCTGTGCCAGCACAATCCGAACACAGACAGGTATTGTAAAGAATGACCGGTAGAGCGGAAATGGCGCGAGACTGGGGTGTCGTTGCTGAGTCTGATGTCT
>NC_142934.1:78692725-78725225 GCF_046866305.1 Octopus bimaculoides | reverse complement strand
CGTAGGATGAAGTGGCGATCCATGAGTTGAGACTGAGTCTCAAAGTCATGGTTGTCACTACAGAGCCTACGTAGACGGAAAAATTGGGAATAGGGGATAGAGAGCTTGGTGTGTTTAGGGTGGGAGGAGGAGAAGTTGCGGTATGAATGTGAGTTTGTGTGTTTGTTGTGGATGAAGGTGGTGAGAGTGGAAGGATGATTGTTGATCGAAATGTCGAGAAAGGCGACTGAGGTGTCGGAAATAGTGCAGGAGAAGTGGGGTGGGGCAGGATGGAAAGATTTGAAAAAAAGTGAGGAAGGAGTCTAGATGTTCGCGGGAGAGTGAGGTGACACCGATACAGTCGTCAATATAACGAACGTATAGATCAGGAGTGGAACCAGTGAAACTTGAGAATATTTGGGCCTCAACGTAGCCAACGAACAGGTTTGCATAGTTGGGGCCCATTCTCGTTCCCATGGCCACTCCCGAGAATGCTGGTAAACAAAACACGCGAACGAGAAGCAGTTAAGTGAAAGGACAAGTCTATCCAGACGAAGGAGTGTGGATGTGTCAGGTTGGGGGTTGGGTCGAAGGTCAAGGAAATGTTGGAGTGCACGCAGGCCCTCGTGGTGAGGGATCACCGTGTATAGACTCTTGATGTCAAGAGTGAAGAGAGGTTTAGAGGGGCCAGGAAGCAAGGAGAAAGAGTTGAACAAACGAAGAGCATGGTTGGTGCCATGGATGTGAGAGGGGAGGGAAGCCACTAGGGGGCGGCAAGGACACGGTCAAGATATCTGGAGATGAGTTCGGTGGGACAGTTGCAGGCGGAGACTATGGGGCGGCCAGAGTTGTTAGGTTTGTGAATTTTGGGGAGGAAGTAAATTGCGGACAATGCGGTTACAGGCGGTGAGAGGAGAGGGGAGCAGGAGATGAGGTCATGGATAGTGGAGGACACAGTCTGTTGGTAGCTGGGATTGGGGTTGGAGGGCAGAGGGCAATAGAAGGAGGTGTCTTGAAGTTGGTGGAGAGCTTCGACCTTGTAGAGGTCTGCGCGCCACACCACTACGGCTCCCCCCTTGTCGGCCGGTTTTATGATGATGTCCGTGCGGCGTCAGAGACATCGAAGGGCCAAGAGTTCGGCTGGGGAGATGTTCAGATGTCGAGGACGCTTGGAAAAGTCAAACCGGTCCACAGCACGCTGGCAGGCGCCCGCAAAAAGACCGACTGTTTCGAACTGGCCAGGAGCCGGATGGTCGACGGTCCAGGTCGGTGAATATATACATATATGTGCGTGTATATATTAGTAATCGTCAACAAATAACTGATAGTTATAAACATTATACAATGTATTGAGTACCTCTTTCATTTAATAAGCACACAACACAATATGTAAATATTTCAATATGTAACTTGATATATTCATGTATTTCTTCCTTTAGCTGTCCTTTAACCTGGTTTCGCCCCATTTTTTGAGCTTTCAGTTTATAGATACAGCTGAAAAGGAAATAGTCTTGAAAATAAAATCGAGCCACACATTTGAATGAATATATAATACATTTTTGATCTAGAATATATTATATATTTCAGTATAAAAGCTTGAATTCATTTTCATCTGTCTCTGGCGTAGACGCATCTATCTATCTATCTATCTATCTATCTATCTATCTATCTATCTATCTATCTATCTATCTATCTATCTATCTATCTATCTATCTATCTACGATGTAAGCACGTAAATATATATATATATGTATGATCTATGTAAATATATATATATATATATATAAACATATACGCATACACACACACACACACACACACACACACACACACACATATATATATATATATATATACTTATTTATAAGCATATTTGTATATAACCGTGTGTGTATATATATGAACGCATATGTATATATGCATATATATCTAAGTATACGCTTATGTACATACATATATACGTATATATGTATATAAATATGCATGCATTTATGTGTATCTATATCTATGTACATGTATACATATCCACACACACACACACACACACACACACACACACACACACACATACTCACATATATATAATTGCGATTGCAATCTGAGAAGATAACGTTTGCTTATGGGAATTGCTATGTGTAACGCTGTTCTTATTCGTCGTGTACAATTCTTTTTCAATATGTGATAGATTTATGTATCAATACTCCGGAGATGAATAAGTGTTGAACACTTTTTTCTCACCTATAATATCCGTAGAGAGTTCTTTACTTAATAATGTACACGGCAAAATATTCTGCTATGCAAAAGGTTTTATTTTGGTTATCAGTACCATGCTCATCTTCATAAGTATAGCTTATTTTCGTTTTCATATTATATTCAAAAATTCCAGTTCTTTTTCAAAAACTATTTCTACGGATTTCGATCTTCTAATATCCGCTATCAAATCTACTCGCTTCGAGTAGAGAGTAGAAATATCCAGTATTTCAAACAGATACTTCTTAAGGGAGACAGCGAAGTTTTTCATTTTTTGATTCAGAGGATGTAAAGCTTTGCCCCCGTTTTAATTACTTTCTTGTCAACTTTTCTTTTCTGAAGAAGGGTTCTTTCCGAAACGTTGGATTTTCTAATCCTCTTAGAAAGTTCGCTGTATTCTTTGGATCGATACTATTAAATAATACAAGTCTATATACATATATGTGGAGGTGCGTGGCCTAGTGGTTAGGGTGTCAGCATCATGATCGTAAGATTGTGTATTCGATTCCTGCCCCGGGTAACGCATTGTGTTCTTGAGCAAAACACTTCATTTCATGTTGCTCCAGTTCACTCAGCTGGCAAAAATGAGTAACGCTGCGATGAACTGGCGTCCCGTCCAGCTGGGGAACACGTACGCCATTGAAACCGGGAAACCAGGCGCATGAGCCTGGCTAGGTTTTAAAAGGGCGCAAAATTGGAGGCGCAATGGCCCAGTGGTTAGGTCAGCGGACTCACGGTCGGAAGATCGCGGTTTCGATTACTAGACCGGGCGTTGTGAGTGTTTATTGAGCGAAAACACCTTAGCTCCACGAAGCTCCGTCATGGGGTGGTGGCGACCCCTGTTATACTCTTTCGCCCCAACTTTCTCTCACTGTTTCTTGAGTAACGCTGCGATGGACTGGCGTCCCGTCCAGATGGGGGGAGCACATACGCCATAGAAACCGGAAAACCGGGCCCATAAGCCTGGCTAGGCTTTGAAAGGGCGACGATTATCGTTATATATATATGTATATATATATTACGGGAATTAATAATTTAGTGTAAGTTTTATCCCTATTTATACAAGTAAAAATTACCATTTCTTATGTCAAACGTAAGTTAATAGTATTTAAAAAGATTATTTAGTAATTCTTTCTGTTTTTAGACTCCACATTCGACTTATCTCTATTTCCAGGTCTTTGTATTTTGAAAGTTTCTCCATTTCTTTTAGAGAAACGTTGTCGTCTGTTGGTATTGATACATCGATTAGAAAGCATTTTTTCTTGATGACCACTGACAACTACATCCGGCCTATTGGCCTTAATTACTCTATCTGTGTGTATTGGCATATCCCATAGTATGGTTGCTTTCTAATTTTCTGTGACCTATTCTGGTGTGTGCCTATACCATCTTTTTTCTGTTGTTATTCCATAGTGTTGGCATAGCTTCCAGTGTAAATAGATCCAAACTCTGTCGTGCCTGTGAATATATTCCTTCTTAGCCAGGACTGGGCAGCTAAAGAAAATATGGTTTATTGTTTCTTGTCCGTTCCCACATATTCTGCAGTTACTTGTTATGTTTCTTTTCATTATATGGTTTTGGTAATTTCTGGTGGGGAGACTTTGGCCTTGTGCTGCAATTAAAAATCCTTCAGTCTCTGCTTTGAGTCCTGAGCTTCTCAGCCATTGTTGAGATTTTGCTTCGTCGATTTCTTTTGCGTTTATTATTATTATTATTATTATTATTATTATTATTATTATTATTATTATTATTATTATTATTATTATTATTATTATTATTATTATTTTTATTATTATTTTATGTTTAACTTTTGTTTTGCATTTGTACAAGTTGGATCCAAGTCTCACCCAGAGACCTCAAGAGACAACAAGTTAGAAGTTCATGTAGGTGTTATGCCTAGGGTACCATATATTTGGATTTGTACAGTTTTGTTCAAGTGAATGTTTAAGAAACCATAAGAAAATTATGTGTTTGCTTTAAAATTTGAGATCACATAGGCAGTATTTTACGTAGGATATGGGCAGTTCCCATGAGCACTATCTTTTGAACTTCAGCCATTTTGGGGTTTCCTGGAATCTCATCTAGGTAGTAATCAGCCCGTTTCGCTGTCATTCCCAGGGCACCTATGACAATAGGTATTGTTTTCGTCTTCAGATTCCACATTTTGCTAATTTCTATTTCAAGATCTTTATATTTGTTCAGTTTTTGGTAGGTCTTGACAGATACGTTTATATCGATTGGGACAGTCATATCAATGAGGAGGCATGATTTTTGTCTGAAGTCTTTCAGTATGATGTCTGGCCTATTTGCGTCTATCTTTCTGTCAGTTTGAATGGTGAAGTTCCAGAGGAGTGCAATGTGATCATTTTCAAGTACTAGGGGTGGCTTGTGTTCCCACCAGTTTTTATCATGGGGCAAGTCCAGGTTTTTGCATATTACCCAGTGAATATATTGTGCAGCTCTATCATGCCTGTTGAGATACTCTGTAGGCGCAAGCAGACTGCACATGGAGACAACATGATCGATGGTCTCATTTTGTTGTTGGCATATACGACATAATGGGGAGCTGCCGTTCTTTAATATGTTGGCCTGGTAGTTCTTTGTAGGTAGGCATTGATCTTGGGCTGCTATGATAAACCCCTCTGTTTCTGATTTCAAGCCAGTGGCCATTAACCATTGGCGGGTAAGGGCTTTGTCAATATCTGCATTATTCGCTCTCTTTGGGTATTTGCCATTGAGAGGTTTTCCATGCCATTTTTATTATTATTATTATTATTATTATTATTATTATTATTATTATTATTATTATTACTATTATTATTATTATTATTATTATTATTATTATTATTATTATTATTATTATTATTATTATTATTATTATTATTATTATTATCATTATTATTATTATTATTATTATCATTATCATTTATTAAGGCTGAGAGCTAGCACAATCGTTAGCACACCAGGCAAAATGCTTAGTGGCATTTCGTCCATCTTCACGTTCTGAGTTCAAATTCCGCCGAGGTCGACTTTGCCTTTTATCCTTTCGCGGTCGATAAATTAAGTCCCAGTGAAACACTGGGGTAGATGTAATCGACTAGTCCGTTTCCACAAAATTTCAGGACTTGTGTCTTTAGTAGAAAGTATTATTATTATTATTATTATTATTATTATTATTGTTGTTGTTGTTGTTGATGTTATTATTATTATTATTATTATTATCATTATTATTATTATCATTATTATTATTATTATTATTATTATTATTATTATCATTATTATTATTATTGCGAACTCTTTAGTTTATATGTGTTCAACTTTACAACGTCATTATGTAACTCGAATAAAGCAGATGTGTAGTTATATTATTGCAGATATTTTTGGCAGAATATGGGCAATTCCTAGGAGCACTATGTTCTGAACTTCAGATCTGGTGTAGCAGGCAATTGTTCGATTTTGTGATTTGCATCACGCTTCACTACTTCCAACGGTCTCATAATTACGTAATTATATCTATTTTCAGATTTTTCATGTTTGGATAGTTCTTTTTTAATTTTCAACCTCCTTTACTGTGATGCTATTTATTGTCTGTTGGACAAGTAACATCAATTAATGTACAAGATCTGGATATCTTGCAGTCGATTATATCGACTGTATCCTATTCCAAATAGTAATTTGTTGTCTTATGCCAATGATAGAAATCCTCATTATTGCTATTACTTCAAACTTCTCAAAAGATGATAACCAAATTGACAACTTATTACAAACTGCGGATTTTGGCAAGGGTTATTTATATAAACATAGATGTAGAGAAATCTGCAAAGGCTATATTGAAGAGAGGAAGAGGAGAAGAGGAAGAGTATAAGAGCTTATAAAGTGTAGTTAGATCTTGAAATAAGAAATTATGGAATAAGGACAAGCCTACAATTATCTAGAAATAAATGGACATGATTAGGATATATCATGAAAGAGAATATATTAGTACCGAGGACAGGAGCAAATTGTAAGAATAAAGTAATATGCTACAGCTTTGATGTCTGAAATTAGAAATTGAACGACGGAGATTTGATAATAAAAAAGGAAAATAAAAATAACAAAATTAATTATTATCTTTTATCTTTATCTCAGCGGTATCCCAATATGGAATGCAGCCATGCTGGAATAACCGCCTTGACGTGTTAAGTCGAATAAATCGACCTCTACACTAATTTTGAAGTCTGGTATTTGTCGGGATCCACTGCCAAACTGGTAAATTACAGGGACGTAAGCAAACCAACACGGGTTGTCTGGTAGAGGAGGAGAGGGCAACTAATATAAATACAAAGATACAGATACATATATAGGTCTACCATCTACCAAATGCATTCACAAGACATTGGTCGGCCCGGGTTTATAGTAGCAGACACTTGCCCAAGGTGTTACGTAGTGGGACTGAACATGAAACCACGTGGTTAATCGTTAAATCTACTACTGAAAGCATATTTTAAGATTAGATATATTCCTGTGGACAAGAGAGAAGAGAGCGGCAACTTATTTAGCAGAGGCGCCAAATCACTATAAAATCCAAGTTTGTATGGCTCTCATTTTACTAGCAACCAAATTGACCTAAACTGAGATCGATTTTTAACATGCGTATATGATTGCTCATTTTAGGACATAGATTTCAAACAAGTAACTGCTTCATGCTAGTATCAGAAGACTAAGCTGTGTCCCTATCAACGTTGGTACTTTGGGCAATTTATAAAAGGGCAAGAAATCTACTATAGTCATTTAGCAGATTTTAGAGTTTATTCTGTACCTGTACTTTCGTTTCTAGGCTACATGAAGAATATTTGTATGGATGGCTAACCAATAACGTTTATCAACAAGAGTAGGTAACTATTTACACTCACAAATATTTAGAAAATTGTTATAGGTTGTCTTACAATAGATTAACAGAAGTATATAGGAGAGAATAGCGATAGGCTACTACACACGCGGAAAACAAGAATGATCGTAAATATAGCAAACAGACTGGAGTATGAAAGGAGTAAGAAAAACGAAAGGAATTTTTGACATAAAGCATAGTTTTAAAGATAAAAGGAAAACGGTAAACTTAGCGGGAAAATTCAATACCTTATCGGCATTCAACTGGTACTTATTTCATGAAATACGAAAGGATGAAAGGTGAAGTCGGCCTTGGCAGAATTTGAACTCAAAAAGTGAAAAGGAGAGAAATACCTATTTCTTTACTGCCCACAAGGGGTTATACACAGAGGGGACAAACAAGGACAGACAAACAGATTAAGTCGATTATATCGACCCCAGTGCGTAACTGGTACTTATTTAATCGACCCCGAAAGGATGAAAGGCAAAGTCGACCTCGGCGGAATCTTAACTCAGAACGTAGCGGCAGACGAAATACCGCTAATCATTTCGCCCGACGTGCTAACGATTCTACCAGCTCGCTGATTCGAAGAATTAAAACATTTGTTCTACTATAGGCACAAGGCTTGAAATATTGGGAGAGGGGGCAAGTCGATGACATCGACCGCAGTTCTCAACTGGTACTTATTTTATCGACTCCGAAAGGATGAAAGATAAAGTCGGCCTCGGCGTAATTTGAACTCAGAACGTGGAGACGGACGAAATACCGCTAAGCATTTCGCCCGGCGTGCTAACGTTTCTGCCAGCTCGCCGCCTTAAAGAGTAAAAATATTAACAAGGCTCGTACTTCTGGCTCCGTAGACTAGATTTAAAAGTAGAGGCTATTATATACGAAAATAGTCCTTCGTTAGTCTAAAGAAAGAATCCTCAGTGTAACTGCTCGATCTTTTAAAAATAAAAATCAAACCTCTGTCCAATAACACTCAACTATCTTAGAAAAACAAAGGGTATATATTGGATAAAATGGTCCTAGATACTCTTAAACAGAGGGGATGATCACAAATGGAATGTCTTTGATCATATCTTTTCAACAGAGTTGTGAAAAGTTAAGACAACAGCAATAATTGCAATCCATGAAAGATTTTAAGAAACTGGCTGTGTTGGCGACCGCTCGACCTGTTAGAAACAACAGCAGCTAAATCTCCTTCAAATTGCGCCCTACAAAGAGATAAGGATATTTTCTTGTGTATCCAGGATAATGTAATCCTAGATGTTCTTCTCTTTGCACAATCAGATCAATGAATAACCCTAGGGGGTCTTCCTTAAGAGGCCCTTCTCTCTACGAATGGCTTCGATCAGTTCTGGGCCGGTGTTGTATAGTTCAGTTTCCCATCTATTGTTTTATGCTATAAAGCCTCCCCCGCCTACTGTCATAGTCTTCCAAGCCAATGCCTGGGATAGCAGTTTCTAGTTCAGGCACAAGGCCATCATTTTGAGAGAAGGTGAATTGATGTCATCGACCATGGACCTGACTAGTACTTATTTTATCAACCCCGAAAAAATGGAAGGCAAAATTGACTTCCGTGAAATTTGAACTCAGAACCTATAGAGCCGGAAGAAATACTACAAAACAATTTTTCCGATACTGTAACGATTTTGCCAAAGCATCGCCCTGGCCTAGAATAACAGCTAAAATAAAGACGGGTGAGCAATTATGTCTTAAATACATTTCAGAAACGATCTGACTCAGTTAGGTTTGGCTTGGAGCTAAACAGCAGTAACAGCAAAAACAGCAGCAGCAGCAGCAGAAAAAAAAAAGCAGGAATGGGACCATCTGATTATAATCTATATTATTCTGCTCGTCATGAAGTTCCGGTGTTACATAATAAGCAATTTTAACTATCGAACGAAATCGAAGACGTATTTGAATCTGTAATATAACGAAGCAATGTTAGGAGGAAGATTTATATATTTATGTATAAAAATAGAAATAATGTATATAAAGAATGTAATTTTCAAAGGTTCTGTTTGGAGAAATAAACAGAATATTGAGGCCTCACAACACGTCGATGGTCTAGGAAAGATAAAGTAATACGCAAATAATTATAGTTATGATACTAGAAGTTACGTAAACTGTAGCGAATATGTTAATATTGTAAGACAGAGCACACATATTATAGATCACATACACTGACATCCATTCATGCATATCTATATGTATATATGAGTATCCGTGTGTATTTTGTGTGTTTTGTGTGTGCGTGTGTGTGTGTGAGTGCATTTATAACAGGTATGCACGGACATCGATTAATACGTTACAGCATTTTAAGACAGAGCTCACATTATTAAACTGTCTATTTATTAGGTCGTCAAGAACGTTTTGGCGGTTATTAACATTTAGATTCAGATGCACGTATCTCGGCTCAAACAAAACTTTATTAATCGAAATAAATACCACTAGAATCAACACACTTTTGCCAACGCGAAACAAGTTTCTTTTATGCCAGTAGCGTAAGAATCATGCGTTCTTGTGGCGATGAAGTCGTTGAAGGCGTGTTTGGCATCGTCTTGGTTTTTGAAGCATTTCTCACGTAGGAAGTTGTCGAAATGCTTGAAAAAGTGATTTTCGGTAGGCGAGAGGTCTGGTGAATATGGCGGATGAGGCAGAGTTTCATAGCCCAATTCGTTCAACTTCTGCAGGGTCACTTGTACGACGTGCGGCCGAGCGTTGTCGTGGAGAAGAATTGATCCTTTTCTATTGACCAATGCTGGTTGTTGTTGGAGTTTCTTATGCATTTCAACCATTTGCTGACAGTACTCCTCTGCCGTAATGGTTTGGCCTGGATCCAAAAAGCTGTGATGGATGTGATCGGACGCAGACCACCAAACATTTACCATGACCTTCTTTTGGTGCAACTTTGGCTTCGGGAAGTGCCGTGGAGCTTCGTCAGCGTCCAACCACTGAGCTAAGCGTCGCCGGTTGTCGTAAAGAATCCACTTTTCATCGCAAGTCACAATCCGGTCGAGAAACGGGTCGGTCTTGTTGCGTAAAATAAGGGAAGACGACACTTCAAAACGGTGGTTTTTTTTGGTTGTCGTTCAATTCGTGCGGTACCCATTTCTCAAGTATTTTTGTTTTCCCAATCTCTTTCAAGTGGTTGGAAATTGTCGTATACGTTACGTCTAATTCAGAAGCAAGCTCTCGAACAGTTGTGCGTGGATTGGCTTCGACTAAACCTCTTAGTTGATCGTTGTCAACATCCGATGGCCAACCACTACGCTTATCATCTTCAAGACTCTCGTCACCGCTACGAAATTTCTGGAACCACCATTTTGTCGTACGTTCATTAGTGGTTCCTGGGCCAAACGCATCATTGATATCGCGATCTATTTCAGTAGAGTTTCGGCCGACCTTGAACTGGAATAAGAAAATTGTGCGAATTTTTTTTTGTCCATGTTGTATTTAACGTTCCGGAAAAAATGGCCTAATTACCCAGAACGAAAAAGAGTAGCATCATTAGATAGAGTGAAAAACAGGCTTTGAAATGATATATAAAGTCAAAGTAATTTAACGATAATTAATTGGAAAATATATAATTTAAAACCAAAATAAAAGATTCCGCACGAACTTTCTTGACAACTTAATATATTCTCTGTGTGTGTATATGTGTGTCTGCGTGCGTGCGTGTGTGTATGTGTGTGTGTGTGTGTTTGTCTATTTGTATGTGTGTGTGTGTGTGTGTCTGTCTCTCTCTCCCTCTATATATATACATATGTGTGTGTGTGCGTATATATGTATTATATATATATATATATATATATATATATATATATATATACACATACATACATACACACAACACATACGCACACACATATATGTTTGTATGTATATACCTACACAAACAATATATATGTATGTGAACATACATTCTTACACCCACTCACACATAGGCACACGCATGTATATACTTACGTATGTAGTAAGCATAAAAACACATGCGCACGCACACACATACACACACACACACGCACACACACACACACACACACACACATATATATATATATATATACATACATATATGTATGTATCATATATATATATATATATATATATATATATATATATATATATATATATATCGTAGCAGTCGACTTAATAATTACGACTATTGCTTGTTAATGAGCTCTAAAGCTATGATGACAATTTAGCCCCAGCTGAAGATCGGCTTTCACTATAACTCTTACGTAAATGTTTCCTCATTTAATTTGCTATTCAAAATCATGACATTTGCCATTGTGTACAGACGTGTCTCTTCAGACCGCCAATAAGAAAGACAACATTTATTACACAATTGGCAGACATGTTCCTGCAGGTGGCAATAATTTATTGTTAACTTGCATTGTTTCATTCATACAACCTTGAATGGCTAACAAGACCAGCAAACGAAAGTCAAACTCGGTTACAAGTTGAACGCTTGGCGGAATTATAGATATCTTTATGGCTTCTTTTCGTTGAGTCTCGCGTCAGTTTTACGCATTTAATTCAATTCTCTTCAAATTGCACAAACACATTGAATGTATACTTTTCATGATGCCCAATCAATTGATATTTTTTCTTAAAAATCTCCTATATGAATATTACCTTTTATCAGATCAGTCTTTAGAAGTGTTTGTATTTTAACTTCTCTTTGCAAGGAGGTATTTTTGCAAAACATAATTCTTGGTGAAGTAAATGCTTTCGAATTCTTCCATATTTAATACGAAAGTATGTAATGTGTGTAGTACGATGCATTGTGGTCTTGAGCAAAATACCTTCATTTTACGTTCTGCAAACACTTCGACGTGTGGCACGCCGTACATTTGCACAAGCAGTATCAATATGATGGAATGAGTGAATTTATATACAGCACAAACATATGGTCACTATAAACAAAACGTCTGTACAAGTTGTTTAGCAAGAAGTTGCAGAATTGTCTTTCTCGGAAACGAGAGACTGCCAACAACAATACAAACTTTACGACTCTGTAAAATATACATTTTTTTTTTTGCCTTTCAGTTGTTTCAGTCGTTGGATTGCGGCCTTGCTGGAGCATCGCCTTGAAGGGTTCAGTCGAGCAAATCAGTACTTATATATTTTTATGTCTAGCACTAATTGTATCGGTTTCTTTTGCGGAATCGCTAAGTTACGAGGATATAAACGGACCAAAACCTGTTGTCAAGCAGTGGGTGGACAAAGACAAGCACACACACACACACACACACACACACACACACACACACACACACATACACACACACACACACACGCACGCACACACAGATCGTTAAGTTGTAGTTTCAATTCTAGCTCAAATAGCTCATTGTATCTCTGAGAGATTCGTAAATTCATTTCACTTTACATTCACCAGAAAATGAGGGCCCGGACGTTGACTCCGAGGAGGACTGGCGTCCCATCTAGGTGTTTGAAGTAATCTTGTGCTTTCAGCCTTGAAAACTTCAGGCGCATTCCAATCTCACGAGCCTGAAGCCTCACGATAGACTATGTATGTATGTATGTATGTATGTATGTATGTATGTATGTATGTATGTATGTATGCATGCATGTATGTATGTATGTATGTATGTATGTATGTATGTATGCATGCATGTATGTATGCATGTATGTATATATGTATGCATGTATGTATGTATGTATGCATGTGTGTGTGTATGTATGTATGTATTATGTATGTATGTATTATGTATGTATGTATGTATGTATGCATGCATGTATGTATGTATGTATGTATGCATGTATGCATGTATGCATGTATGTATGCATGTGTGTGTGTATGTATGTATGTATTATGTATGTATGTATTATGTATGTATCTATTATGTATGTATGTTTGTATGTATGTACGTATGTGCGTGTATGTGTATATGTATGTATGTATGCGTGTGTATGTATATGTGTATGTATATGTGTATGTATATGTGTACGTATGTATGTGTATGCAAGTATGCCTGTGCGTGTATGTTTGTATATATGTATGTATGTGGGTGCATATATGTATGTATGTTATGTATGCACGTATGTATGTATGTATGTATTATGTATGTACGTTTTATACACGTACTTGTATTTGTATATATACATACGTCAACAACAGTAAAAATAGTGATAATAATCCGTCCTACTACTGGCACAAAGCCTGAGATTTTTGGGGGGAGGGGCGAAGAGCTAGTCTATTACATCGACCTCAGTGTTCACCTGGTACTTATTTTATGGAACCCCCACCTCAAAAAAAAACAAAAAAAAGAAAAAAAAGGAAAGGCGAAGTCGAATAGTGAAAGATATCGAGATGAGAAACATTATCATTGCCGAAAGAAGTGAACTTGAATCTAACTAAACTGGTTCAAGGAATCAAAATGATACGCACGCGCGCTCACACACACATATGTACGCACATATTATGTGTGTGTGTGAGTGTGTGTGGAAGACATCGTTGCTGCGTATAAAATGTGTGGTGAAAGAGAAGAGACTGTCCTGCATAAAGTCTCTGAATAGGGAATGTTTGCTCAGAGGTTTATAAGAATTGGAAACATGACAAAGTTCTAATAATGTAAAAGTTTGGACATGAGAATGATAGAAAGTGTCATGACTTTGAAGCAGAACATATTCTTTAAACGAATACGGATATGAAGCTGCAAATGCATAGACAAATAGAACGTTTATATCCAGATATTATATTACTCAATAAAGAGGAAAGAGCATGTTGCTTGCTAATTTGATACGAAAATGGGAGACGAAAATATAACTAAACAAAAGACGTGAGTAAGGAGAAGAAAAACAGAAGATAAAGACATAAAATACAAAATTTAGAGAAGTTGGAATTACTGTAAATTTACTGTCACCCTAATGAGAAATAACGCTTTTAAAAATAGTGGAAAGAAGTTTAAGTAATTGGTTGAAAATGTCAGATACTGAGGTCAAGTTTCTAATTAAAAGAATAAAATTATTGCTTGACTGGCACAGCAAAATCCATAAGAAAGATATAAGACACATTGCGGATGCAGCTGGATAGATGGTAATCCAAAGCAAACTACGACATCTTGAATGCATACTGGATGCGTATATACAATAGTGGATCTGTTACGTTACAAAAATCTCTGGAAAAGTGAACGGTCGCCGTAAACCTCCATCATTCCTTTAATATAAATGCAGGGCTTCATGCGTTTGGAAGAAGTTATGTTACTGAAACTATTTAACCTCAGGCCTTATCTAATAGAACAAAATCATTTCAGCCAATGTATTCCGTCTATTCTTTCCAGACACACATACATCATATACTCTGCACTCTCACACAACGTAGTACATCTATCTATCTATCTATCTATCTATCTATCTATCTATCTATCTATCTATCTATCTATCTATCTATCTATTTAGTTAGCTAGCTATCTACCTATGCACACACACAGATACGTATATGTATGTATGTGTGCCTATGGGACTATATTATCCATAGAATCTTTGCTTTGTTTAGGATAGTTGGGTGTAATTCGAGCGAGGTATTTGGTCGCTATTTCTAGCAGGCCATATGACCACATATTATGTGTGATTCGCATCAAAGTATGTTTGCTGAACAGTAGATAAATTTATTGTATCCACATATAAACTCAATGTTTACCATTTTGCTTTAATAGCTATTTCCCCTTAGACACTAGCCGAACGTTATGTCTATGAAATTAGCAGTTTTACATTTAACTGTACTAATATATCATACTCACAGATCCTTAAAATGATTTAATGAACATCCTAGAAGCAATGTCAATAGATCGGCCATATTCCTAAATGTGAAAGCTACATTATTTCGATTGAAATCTACATCTTCTTGACAGTGTATAGTGAAACGTCGTTGTTGTATGCGAAGAATGACATCGCCAACTCGTATATCACTGTCCGTTGCTATTGTAAATAAACAAATATATAACCTCTTTGGTTCGGTTCTTTCCTCTTTGGACGCATTTTGAATCGAAAGGAAGGAATTTCTGCTGCAAGCATAATCGTTGTGTAGAGATAACATCAATGCTTCATACTCTACCGATGTATGAAAGAATATATGTATGTATGTATGTATGTATGTATGTATGTATGTATGTATGTATGTATGTATGCATGCATGCATGTATATATATATATATATACATATATATCATTTTGTATATTTTATCTAATGTGGATATACGAGATGCTTTCTCGAGACGAATACCACATTTGTTTGGCCTTCTACCGTATATGCACATTAAGTAAGATATACAGATTATTTTGAACCAGTACGGCTTCCGTAGCTAACGACAAATGTGTGTGTGTGTGTGTGTGTGTGTATGTGTGTGTGTGTGTGTATGTGTGTGTGTGTGTGTGTGTGTGTGTGTGTGTGTGCGTGCATGTATGTATGTATGTATGTATGTATGTATTTACATATTTCAGAAATTTCTCTTTGCTACGATATATATCGTTAAACATATGACTGCATTATATATTAGCTAGATACTTCGTGAATTTTTCTCAACTACTGATAACAATAGTAAGGTTTGTTACCTTTCTTACACAGCAATCGTCGAAACCCGACCGGCGAGCAAACATAAGCTGAATAGTATATATGGAGTTGATTACTGTATAGTATATACGTTCATAATGAACCGGCGCGGCTAGATGCAAGATAAAGCAGACAATTCTTAATGAAAGAAGCTATTATAAAGGAAACTTAATTAAAGTAATCACTGAAGACGATGTAAGATTTTATTGAACTAGATAATTGTCTACTGAATATCAGTCTGTGTTTAATTATAAGTAAAACTTCTGTAGTACGTCTAAAACGTTTGATAGTAAATTTTTTGCACGTTTTATTTGTGTTCACTATTAATATACATTCTTATCTTTCGAGAAATGCATTTGACATCGTTAAATGTGGTGTAAGTAACACCCATGTGTGTGAAAAATGTTGCTTAAATGTAATTAGTAATTAGGATTACTGTATTTGATTAAGTTTTTCATTTTATTTATTTATTGTTTTCTCTTTTAAATTTAGTGGAGTGACAGAAAATGACTGCCGCAACTGATGAAAAATTATGCAGTATATATATATATATATATATATATATATATATATATATATATATATATATATATATATATATATATATATATATATATATATATATATATGTATATATATCATTTTGCCTCTCTACATTCTGAGTTTAAATATCTCTGCAACCATATTTGGCTTCACTTTTCCTGTGGTTGTTGTTGATGTTATTGCTGTTGTTATTATTGTTGAATATAGCTCAGATGCCACTGAGGCCGATCTTGCATTTCATTATTTCGGGATCGATAAGATAAAGTAGCAGTTGAGCACTGTGGTTGATGGAATCGACTCACCCCTCCCGTCAAACCTTACGTCTATAGAAGAAAGAGTTATTGTTGAAAATGATGATTCGCCAAAAATCGTCCTTCATCTAAACACCAGGCATTTCAAACTTTTCAGTTTTGATTTTACTTTCATTTTCAGCCATAATGCATTTAGGAATACATTACTCAATGCGTACTCTTTTACTAGTTTCAGTCATTTGACTGCGGCCATGCTGGAGCACCGCCTTTAGTCGAGCAAATCGACCCCGGGACTTATTCTTTGTAAGCCTAGTACTTATTCTATCGGTCTGTTTTGCCGAACCGCCAAGTGACGGGGACATAAATACACCAGCATTGGTTGTCAAGCAATGCTAGGGGGATAAGCACACACACACACAACACACGCACGTACACACACATATGTATATATACATATATACGACGGGCTTCTTTCAGTTTCCGTCTACCAAATCCACTCACAAGGCTTTGGTCGGCCCGACGCTATAGTAGAAGACACTTGCCCAAGGTGCCACGCAGTGGGACTGAACCCGGAACCATGTGGTTGGTAAGCAAGCTACTTACCACACAGCCACTCCTACGTCTGAAAACAAAGCTAGGTTCCATATTTTTATTTTTTATTTTTATTTGGGTAGGGTATAATTTCAGGGAAATGAGAATTGGTGATAATTTCTACTGTGACAAATGATCACGTAGAAGATCTCGTACCTTTTCGGCGTTGATAGATTAAAGTTTCTCTTGCGCCCTAGGATTCATTGTAGCTGGTTTCCCGGTTTCCATGGCGCGTGTCACCCCGCAGACGGGGACGCCAATCCGTTGCAGGGATCAAGGTTAGCAACTTTTGAGTGGAGGGTGTAAGTCGATTACATCGACCCAAATACTTGTCTGATACTTTATTTTATCGATTCTGGAAGAAAGAAAAGCAAAGCTGACTTCAGCAGGATTTGAACATAGAACGTAGAGAACCGGAAGAAATGCCACTAAGCATTTTGTCCGAAATACTAACGATTTTGCCAGCTCGCCGACCTGATAAGCTAATTACCAGATATATAATCCTTTTCTACTACAGATACACGGCCTGAAATTTTGGGGGAGGAGGCTAGTTGATTACTAGCCCAGAGGCTCAACAGGTACTTATTTCATCGGCCCTGAAAGGATAAAAGGCAAAGTTAACCTCAGCAGGATTTGAACACAGAACGTAAGAAAACGGAAGAAATGCCACTAAGCATTTCGTCCGATATAATAACGATTCTGCTTGCTCGCCGACCTGATAAGCTGAATACCGGTATATAATGAAGTCGATCAAATTGATTATACGCTTCTCTTAGAAAGTTTCAGCTTTAAGGCAATATATTGTTTTAGCTATAAGTGGAGCAGAGTAAATGGTGACGAGTAGATTCGTCACTGATAAGCTGTGGCTGTTTCATTCTAATAATATCGTTAACAGCGCTGGTGAAACTGTAAATATCGCACATCCCGTTCCGCTCTCGTAATCCAAAATATAGTCTGCCTGTTGAAAATCTGTAGCCAACGACACTAATGTTTATCATCTGCCATATGGCTGTATGGTTTAGAAGCTTGCACTGTATTATACCTGTGACACTCCTGGCGTAAATATATTTTTGTAAGGCGACTCAACTCCCAGAGTTAACATTAATATTTCTTCCAGTCCTTGCTTTCCTAAAATTTTAACCCCAGGTATTCCACCCCAGTCCATATTTTTCATGATTTCAGTTGAATATCAGCTACACCAATCTCACCAGTCTTGGAATGCTTGCATACGTCTTGAGTACTGCTCTGTTCTCTCAAGACTAACTCATAAATTGATAATTTTAGTAGCTTGTAAATCATCTGTAAATTCCTGATAACAGACGTATGTCCACTATTAGTATATAATTATTTTACTGGTGTATTCTTATCGATAAATATTGATTTCTAATATGTCAATATTTATTGGTACGTATCGATAAATAGGTTCTATAGATTAAATTTCGGTTTCAGATTCTTAAGACGTGTTTCCCTCTCTTAGAGTTATAGAATTTCTTCTTCTCTCATTTCCATTACAATTTGAATTGTATCAAAATGTCCAAGTTATGAAGAAAAGATTGAATATATTAGCTTTGTTTAAGTTTCATTGTTATCATTGTACCAGGTCGAATGGAAAGCTTTTAGTCTCGACTTTACACAAGGAAAAAAGAAAGAAAATAATAAGCAAAAATTTAAAATGTTTTGATTACAATCTAATATTATTGATATTAAAATTCATTGATGGTTAACCTTCAATAACAATTATATCGCAGAAGAGTCAGTTTAAACATTTAAGAACACACAAAAACTCTTACTGCAGTTTTCGTTGATATCTTAACATTTTTGACTATTATGAAGTGAGATGAAACTTTTTCACACTTTAAAATAGACAGTGCGGCCAAGAAATAAGCGAAAAGTAAATATAACTGATTTAGTTGTATTTTTGACATTCTCACAAAGTAATTTCAGCTTTGACACACGTTATCACATCAACCTATTTAACTAACAAATACAACTCTGAAATAACTTATAATAATTTTATTATTAAAAAAAGGCGGCAAGCTGGTAGAATCGTTACCGCGTCGGGCAAAATGCTTAGCGACATCTCTTCTGTCTTTACAATCTGAGGTCACTTAGTCGACTTAGCCCTTCATCGCTTTTCGGGGTCGATAAAACACTTGCTTGTTAAACAGTGGGGACGATGTAGTCAATTGCTCCCTCCATCGAAACTGGTGGTCTTGCACCAAAAATAACAAACCAGTAATTTTATTATTAAATTAAAACTTGGAACCAGAAGAAAACTAAAAGTGCACATGGTATCTTTGAAATTAAGCTTAGGGTTAGGATTAAATTAGGAATTTACAATACCGAGACAATATTGCAGATTTTAGTTGCATGACTATCAAATCGACGCCATGACTTGACTGGTTTATCGACCTCTGAAGAAAAACGATAAAGTAGACTCAAGTGAATATTGAAAATCGTAAAAATAAAAGCAGTCCTAAACAAGATTTTCCAGTGCTTTATCAATTCTGCCGTTCACCGAACATATTGGGGTATACTTAAAAAAAAATGAGCTCTGCATACAGGACGAAACATCGCTGCTGTCAGCTTGCAATAAGGTCTCACAAACATTTTTTTATGCCCGATAGTCGTAAGTCGTAAGTCGTAATTGAAAAAAATACAAGCAAGCCAGCAACTGTCTTCATAACAAGATTAACACAATTTCAAAATGTACGGCGAATAAAGAAAACTTCTATGGCAGATAGCTGCGATGAGAATTCGTAGTTTATAAAGATTTAAGTAAGGTGTCTGCAAACGAGAAATGGAAAATTACTCTACAGCATATTTGTATTTTGTATACTGTATATCCACAACGAAGCTGTGTTTACGTGTAAAGTGATCATCAGAAATAAAACTTGCTTAAGAATAATTGTCTCCTTTAATTGTTCTATCGTTTCGCTGCTTTGAAACAGAATCTTACCCACAAACAAAATCTCGATACTGAGATATACTCGATATAGATATCAATTTTGAAATTTTGAGGTAGGGTGTGGGTAGCTTGATTACATTGACCCTTTATATTTTGATTGGTAGTTTATTTCATTGTCCTTCAACGGAAAAAAATGGAAAAGCTGACCTCGGCAGGATTTGAATTCCGAACGGAAAGTGCCAGAAGAAATGACGCTAAACATTTTGTCAGACGTACTTAACAAGTCTGTCAGTCCGCCACCTTAAAGTTGTAGTTTACTGTAATATATTTTTGAGCTTAAAAAATACATATAGTGTTGATGAGAATTAGAACCAGACATCTTGACAGCAAGGCACGGATTCCATACTTACCGTTGTATCTCATTCTAAAAAAAAAAAAAAAAACGCAAACAAAAAAAACAAAAACAAACATCTTGAATCAGAGATCACTTGACGTCAGTCATTGTGTTATCAAAAATAAATAGCTTTTAGCTATTTAGAGAAAATGGACTCGCTAGACAAGGCTGTGTTAATTTACATATTGCTATTAGTTAAAAGAAGCGTTAAGAAATATCTAATACACCGTGAAGAACTGTTATGAAATTACTAATAAGCACAGGGAAGTCTAAACAATTCGATATACTGAAGAATATTTTGTGTTTAAGATGTATATGTTGCTGTTCGGTCTCGCGTCGGTCCTGATTGAACAGACCTATGTTTAATTGTACTTCCAACCGTTATCATTCCATCATTTTTCACAAGATATTTCTCAAGGCAGTTACAATATCCCACGCATCTCGTTTTTAAAGACGCTCGGTTGCGGTCTGAGTGAGATTTGGCTGCTGTTTCTTAGAGTTTAAGTGATAACGTAGAGGTTAGTCTAATCTAAGACATTTATTTTCTATAAAACTTGCAGCTATTAATTGTTGGCAGCAAAATGATCTGAACAGAACACATTCTGAAATAGTCCGAAATTTCGCTCTATCGAGACGTGCTAACGAGTAGACACACACACACACACACACACACTCATATTATACATTAATATATATCTGTATATAAATATATGCATACAGATGCACATATATATATAAGCGTATATGAATATATGATTCAATACACGTGTGTGTGTATATATATATATATTTCGTTTTGAGATTTGGTTTGCAGGATTTTTTATGTGATTTCGTGTGTTGAAGCATATTCCTTTGTATCTGGGGAGAGTAATTTTCTTATTGTGCCTTAAAATTTATCACACTCACCGGTAAAATTTCCATTTATTTCTTATTTTTATTTTCCTAAATTTTCGTTGCGTCTTGCAACCTTTTCAATAGTCTTGACTCTCTCTATATATATACACATGCATATATATATATATATATATATATATATATATAATATGCGTATGCGTGTGTATGTATGAATATACATTATTTACATTTGACGGATATTTCTCCTCATCTTGTTTGTTTGTTGTTAACACAACATTTCGGCTGATATACCCTCCAGCCTTCGTCAGTGTCTTGGGGAAATTTCGAACCTGGGTTCTCATTCCTATGGTATTTTTTTGATATTATTATTATCATCATTATTACTCAGGTCACTGCCTGGAATCGAACTCGGAATCTTGGGGTTAGTAGACTGCGCTTTTAACCACTACGCCATATGCCCGTGGGCATGTATGAATATGTTTATTTATTAATATTTCTGTATCCGTACATCTATAATAATAAAAGCGAAATTCTGTCGATCCACCCTGGACCCCCTGTATCCCAGTGTCCATTAGCTCAATATAGACATATTTATACCTAATGATTGTATTACAAAATTAATTCTCATCTGTCCTTAACTTCTGATTAAACACCACCGGGGCATATAGTCATTATAGACGTATTATAGTCATGCTATTTAGCTCTGTTTAGTTTTGGGCTACAGGCCCAATTAGCCCTCTAGAGGAGCCAGCTCAAAAGTCTGCACAGAGTGCGGCTTTTAAGACGGTATATATATATATATATATATATATATATATATATATATATATATATATATATATATATATATATATATACCAAAATTCAAACCGAAGCTGTATAAATGTGTAAACAAATGCTCTATCTCACTAAATACTAGTATAAACCCATACTGGTGGGTTTTAAACGCTATTTTCTGCGTATTCCTCTACAGAGGTAATAAAGTGTACATTGTCTTAGAATACGTTCCGAATAATGTTAACCCCTGTGTCAGGTCATTGAAATTTTTTCTACCAGCAAATAAATATGTAAGCTAGAAACTTATTTACGCGTGTCTGTGATTTTGTTCATAAATTTACAACAGTTTTAGTTAAATCTCGTAGTTTTCAATGTAAAGTTACATCTCCTGAGAAGATAGTCTCTACGATTTGCGGGTGGTTACTGGAATGTACCCAACGACAAATGTTCTGATTCTGCATTGCATTTAACTGAGAAGAGACATTAATGTAGTAGCTGTGCTAAAGACTGCAAACCATTATCTGGACTAAAACGTCGTCATCGCTTTGCAGGCCATTAACCAGCAGTGGTCACACTCGCTTCCTAGTAAATTCTATCATATATGTACGTATCTATATCTAACTGACCTGCTCCTACACACACACAAGCAATAAAGAAATGATTGACTGAGGCATACATATATAAACACACACACACACACACACACACACGCACACACACGCACACACACATTCAGTTAGATAGATAGATAGATAGATAGATAGATAAGGAGGTAGGTAGATAGATAGAGAGACAGTTAGTGACATAGACAACTGAGGTGCGCATACAAGGAGACAGTGACACAGACACACACACATATCTGTCTCTCTGTCTATCAGTGTCTTTCATCTATCTATCCATCCGTCTATCTATCTATCTACCAACAACAACAAAAACAACAACACAACCACTTACACAAACAAACACAGATCCACACGACATGCCCCTGCCCCCTTCCGATTCCTCGGAACCTTCGTCGGAAGACGAAAGTAATGAGGACTGGCAAATAGCCCAGAAAGGAAGGAGCAAGAGGAGCAAGAAAAGAAAAGCAAACACAAACAAAGCAGGGAGATACACAACTCCCGAAAACACTCCAGACACGAACACAAGCACACACGACAACAACACAAGCAACAAAACCCCAAAAGTAAGCACACACACAATGCTCACTGCCATCAACACAAAAAACTCAGAATTGATGGAATACATCAACACAAAAACAAACATAACAAACGAAGACATAAAAAACCAGCAACCACCCGTACACAACACCGCCAGAACACATCAAAATACTACACATTACACCAACCCTGCACCACACACTAAAATCTATTTTTCCCAAGGCAGTTGGCAAATGCCAAAAATACCTGGCGAAAAAACTGTACAAGGATCTCCTCGAAGAAAACCCGAAGGAGGAGACAAAAAGTCTCGAAGGGTAAGTGACTCTCTTTAAAACTCTAACACTCACATTAGAACTATGCTCAAGATTGGTTGTGTAAATGCGCGTGGCTTGGGGTCCCCTTGGAAACAAGGGTACCTCCTAAACGACATAAAGTCACACAAACTAGAAATCATAGCCATAAGCGAGACCAGACTCCATAATCCGCGGGCCCTAACGTCCATGTTTGGCAGACAGTTTAACATTTATTTTTCTCCCTGTCTGCCGAGAATGGGCGGTAGTGGCACGGCGGTACTCTTTCGCAAGAGTCTGAATCTCGAAGTAAAGACAGTATTCATAGACCCGGAGGGTAGATTGGTTGTTCTGGATGTCGATGGCAGCGATGGGTGTGCCTTTCGACTCATATCAGTATACGCACCACCTTTAACAGGTAGGCCGGATTTCTTTCGACGTCTAGAAGTATTCCTAGGAACGTCTCGTCCTTTACTTTTAGTGGGGGATTGGAATGCTACCTTGGACACGCATCTAGACTATGTGGGCAGAGATAAGAATAGACGGGGATGCAAATGCCTCAAAGACCTGCTCAGACGCTTTCAACTGTCTGACAGGTACCGACTCGACCACCCGAATGCGCCAATGTAGACATGGACAAACCGCATCGGGTCGTCGAGATCATATCTAGATAGAGTACTGTATAGGAGAGTAGATAGAGATAGCATAGGGTGTCCACAATTTCACATAGTCAGCTACACGGATCACAAACTTGTGACGTGTACGCTAGACTTAGATAAGACACATAGGCAGGGCCCCGGTTACTGGAAACTAAACGCGTCTTTCCCGCCGAGACAAGTTTTCAGAAACCGGATTAGCACGTTAGTAAAGAGCGCTTTGACGGGAGCCATCATCATCTCAAGAGAGCAATAAAAGCAGAAGCGGTTAGGTATAGCAAAGCACTAGCCATAGACAGAAACAGAATAGAAGGTGAGCTAGTTAAGAAACTAGAAGAGGCAATTAGAAGTGGCATCGCATCCGACGTTTTGGCAGCGAGGTCTCTGGTGGACGAACAGGGGCGCGAACTGCTCGAGCCGGGCAAAATGTGTGAGGCCTTTCAGCGGCACTTTACTCGACTGTTTGGGACGAGTGGCGAGCGAGAACGCAGGGTGAACTTCAGTGCCTACCTGCACAGCTTGCCACGACTCTCAACAAGAGAGGCGGAGTGCTGCGAAGGTGCCATCACGGCGGCGGAAGTGAGAAACGCGATGGCGGGATGCTCGAAGGACAAATCTCCGGGGTTGGATGGTCTTCCCTACGAGCGTTACAACTGTATGCCAGACTTGTTTGGAGACGTCTTGGTGGCGGTGTACTGCACCTGGCAGCAGAACGGGAGCATTCCCGGTTTTGTGAGCCGAGGAGCCGTAACGCTGCTGAAGAAAAATCCAAACAAAGGGGACGTCATAGATAACTTTAGGCCCATCACTCTGCTCAATGCAGACATGAAAATTTTGGCCAAGGTATTAGCCAAGCGGTTGGCACTTGTCATCGAGAAACTGATCGGCAAGGCGCAAACGAGCGCCGTGCCGGGCAGGAGCATCCATGACAGCCTCCATCTGATGCGCTACATCATAGAGCGGGTAGTTAAGGAACCTGGCATGGGTGGGGCTCTGATCAATTTAGATCAATCGAAAGCTTTCGATAGGGTAGACCATCAATACTTGGAGGCTGTCCTCATGGCGGCCGGCTTCGGTTCCATTTTCCGCGGCTGGATGGCTGCCTTGTACAGAGGCATCCGTTCGGTAGTTCGCGTCAATGGACACCTATGAAGACCCTTCGACATTGCATGTTCGGTCCGTCAGGGATGCCCCTCTCGTCGCTCCTGTACGTATTGACTCTCGAGCCACTACTGCGGAAGCTGGCGACGCTGAGGGGCATCCCGCGAGAGTTGGGATGCGGGACGAGTGTGTCGGCATACGCGGACGACGTCACCGTCATAGTGTCTAGCAAAAAGGACATCGAGCTTTGTCGGCGAGGCACTGAAAGACTACGAAACGGTAACGGGAGCAAAAATCAACCGGGATAAGTCAGTGGGCTTGCGGCTCGGCACCTAGAGAAGCAAGCCCATGCCGTCAAGCAGCGCCTCCGTCGTGGGACGTTGGACTGACGGTCCGGTTGAGTTGCTCGGGGTCTGGTTTGATCCGGACCTCTAAACGGAGAAGAACTGGAACGAGATAACGAGAAGGGTGGCCACTCTAGCCCGGCAATGGGCCGAGTGGAAGCTGTCCCTAAAAGGTCGGGCGGAGGTGGCGAACACGTACATCGCGTCCGTCATCTACTACCGCCTAACCGTCGTTCCTTGTCCCGACCCTACCATCACCAAGCTGGAGCGCATCCTCTTCCGCTTCTTGTGGAAAGGAAGCGTTACGATGGTTAGGCGATCCGTTTGCTGCCAACACCCGTTAAAAGGAGGACTGGGCATGCCGTGGTTGATGATGCGCAGACACGCGCTGAGACTGCGACATCTCCGGCTCTACGTAGACAACGGTGAACAGGTGTGGTCGCCGTTTGTGCGGCGCGCTTTCCCGTAGCTCGTCTCCATGACCGAACTGCAGTCGTAGATCAAGAAGAGGCCGAGGAAGGGCGAATGGCACCGCGAGTGTCGCGTTGCTCTCCGGCAACTCCAACACCCCGGGTCAACCTTGAGCGACTGCATCACAACTAACGCATTCTATAGTGGATTAGTGGAGGGAAGGTACGACGACGATCTCGGGGCGAACCTGGGCGTCGACGAGGCATACCTGACCCGCCTGTTTAAGACGACCTTCGGGCCGGGACCTATGGACAACTTCCAGAGATCCCTGGCCTGGCAGTGCTATCGAGAAGCTCTACCCGTTCGGGATAAGCTCTACAGGCATGGCTCGAGAAACACGGGGCCGACCTGTCCGAGATGCAGGCGGAGCGACGAGACCGTTCTGCACGCACTCGTACAGTGTCCCACCATTTCCGAGCTGTGGGCTTACGTCGAACAACTGCTATCGCGTGTGGGACGAGTCGGTCTATCAGCCGAGTCTGTCGTGAATATTGTCGCGCCTCCTTCTTTTAAACGGGAAGGAAGAGCTATTTTCATCGTACTTGTGGCTATGGCGAAAGAATGTGTATGGTGGACGCGTCTGAAAGGTCTAGAGACAAAGACTTTCCTCTCTGGGCAATCTCTCATCAACTTCTTCAAGTATCATCTGAAGAGGAAGGTGAGAGTAGAAAGGGAAGTCTTGTCTAGTGAATGCTTCAAAAAAAGATGGGTGAATGTAGCAAGGATGGCACGTGTGAATGACGGAGCCACCTTGAGCATAACACTATAAAAGAGTAAAAAAAAAATCCAGACAAAAAACAAAAAGGCAAAAGAGAGTCACTTACTGTTATAGTTTCTGTAATGACAATATTGACCAAGGTTACCGTGGTCTTTTCCGTAGGCTTTTCTTTCCACGGCTAAACCTAAACTGTCCTCCCCTCTTTTTACACGAGAACATTACTGTGTGATACACGATCCCTATTGATCGCTTTTTTTTTCCGATCCCTTTTGATCGACACACTCCTATTGTTTTTTTTTTCCTTCCCACTCCCCAAAAGAAAAGCTCTACATTGTATCCGAACCATCTTTGTTGAGCCCTGTGTGGCTAATAAAAGAAATGTATCTATCTATCTATCTATCTAACTGAATATATATATATATATATATACATATATGTGTGTGTGTGTGTATGTGTGTATATATATATATATGAGTGTGTGTGTGCGTGTATATATATGTATGTCTCCCCAATTACTATACACATATAAGTATGTTATGTACATCTGTGTGCGCGTGTTCCCGTTATGCTATTCGGAGTCAATCAATTTTTTATTGCTTTCAATACCGTGATACTGTACATATCATCCATAATGCACTTTGCTTAAGTTCCTCATAAATATCAAATACCATAATTTAGGTTGTTTTCAAAGCGTGACTAGAATGTACGATATATTTTTGTATTGTAGATAGTATTCTTTGAATTATTTCTCATAGATGAAATTACTTTATTTTTGTTCTGAGGAAATGTATTCTACTTTGATAAAAATTAAAGTCAAAGACTCTTCTAGTAACTTGGTACATTGTCTTAAAAATCACTACCATTTATTTGTTTTATATTTTTGTTTCTATTGTGTATTTTTAATTTGTTATAGGTTGTGTGCTTCACAATATTCTTAAACAGACGATAGTTAAAAGGAAGAACAGAGAAGAAACAAAGAAATCAATGAACTCGATTTCAATAAGTTCTTTTCTTTATCTTTGTTGTTGTTGCTGATGTTCTTGTCCTGCAAAGTAATTCTTTTTTTCCGTGCACTAAATCACGAATTTTGATCGAAGTATCTATTTGTGTTGGTTACATCTACACAGCATAACTTTATATTGGATGATTTGCTGTGACTATTTCAGTTCTTTACTTTTCTCAATTGAAACTCTGCTTGGACGAATCTACATTATATTTTTATTTCTCTGTTGCAATTTGATCAAAATAAGTTGCAGTAAATATACTGGATCCATTCAATAGACGGTATTCTTTCTTCTAAATATTTAGGCTTGTGGCAATGTCAATACAGACAATAAAGTTTAAACTTACTGGGAACTATTCGAATTATTAGCAGAATTTTTTCCCGCCCTCTTTTTCTCCTTTTTTTTCACCAACCGTCTTTATATGAATCGGTCTTTCTGACGTACACACACACACACACACACACACACACACACACGTTTTCTTCGAGTACAAAGTAAAGAGCTCATATGTATAGTAGACTAAATGTCATCGTTAACGTTGACTACTTTCTATTACAACTTCTTCCGGAGAGGCGATCGGCAGAAGGCATAACAACAAAGAATTTTTTTCCCCAATATAATATTGATAGAACGAGCTTCTGCGTTTAACAGTGTGAAAGAACATGTTCTAAAATTACAGTTGGTCTGATTTACGTATATTCTGTAAATGAACCAGGTTCCATTTCGTTGTGATAATTTTCCATGGAGAATATTTTTTTGTTCGTGATGGTATTTGTATAGAATGTATCCCATCCATTCTAATCATAAACCTTAGCTCCGTCACATCTACTCGCACCAAGAGTAAGGGTATTAATCCTGTTTCTCTTTCATATCCAAAAAAACTTGAGAGCCATTTGCGCAGCGTCTCTTCAGTGCAGATACGTTAACAGTACGAGGCAAGAATATCAAAATGAGACAGACTAGCAAATCCCTCGCGAGTATTAAAACAAAATAGCTGCTGCAATGATATTTTAGTTGTAGTTGTTCTTGATTAGGTGTGTTGTATACGGGGATGAGATGGAGGAAAGAAGAGCGTGTGGAGTTGTTGGCTAAAAACCTCGAATATTATCCGGTGGCTTCGATATTGCTCCGTTCCACTGGAGTGATCGATATTGTTGGAAGGTGATCAAATTAAATCGAAAACTGGTGAAGAGAACGTCTCCCAGTGACGGCTGTATGTAGAACACACACATTCATGCACATATATTATACACACATGCATATATACAAACACACACATACACACACATATGTATATCTACTTGCCTATGTTTACATATCAAATTAGCGTTACACGTGCTGTTTCATTCACCGTTAATTACCGTTGCTTTCTTCCTCTATCTACATGTGTCCAGTTCACCAGCTTTACTTTTCCGGGCCATTCTACGGACCACTGAATAAGATAACAACAATATATTTGGGTCGATTTTTTTTTGTATAGATTTCAAAGTCGCGGTGCAATCCCAAATGCAACAAAAGCAAAAGCGAGTTCATTGATGATTATCAGAAAGATTTAATGAGAATGAAAAAAAAAAAAAATGAATCTTACCATTTCAGTGATATCATTGCACAGAATTATCAAGTAATAAGGTGACAATTTTTACGAAGTTTCGGCCTGCTCACCGTCGTCAGACTGTTTGACGACAGTGGGCAAGCCGAAACTGCGAAGTTACTGTCAACCTTTTCTTTGTAAGAGTTGATAATCTATCAGCTTCGTGTTTGCATGAAAATGATTTTATTCATTATTTATAAAATCAAACATTAACACACACACACACACACACACACACATACATACATACACACACACACACACACACACACACACACACACACACACACACACACACACACACACACACACAACACACACATTCACACACATGCATATATATGTGTATGTATATGTATGTATATGTGTGTATATGTATATATGTGTCTTTGTGAAGGTGTATGGCTTAGTGGTTAAGGTGTTGGACTCATGATTGCGAGATCGTGGTTTCGATTCCCAGACCGGATGCTGAGTCGTGTTCTTGAGCAAAGTACTTCATTTCACATTGCTCTGTGACCATTTCGTCATCTGATATGTGGCACCCAGTTGCACCTGTACAGGTAATATCGATTTGATAGAGGGAGTGAGGTTATACGAACACAAACATTTGATCGCTATAAACAAATCATTTGTGTGGTTTTTCGGCAAGAAATTGCCGAGCCCTCATACGTCGTTTACCGACTGGAGAATCCATGATATATATGTATATATATATATATATATATATATATATATATATATATATATATATATATATATATATATATATATATATATATATGAAAATAAAAAAATAATAATAAGGCAGAATGTTAAACTGAAAGCATATTTTAATATAGATGTGTATAAGAAGGATTAAAAAGGATTTCAAAAGGATTTCATTAGCAGCGATCGCGAGGGGACTCAGTCCGCTGCTACTGAAATATCTAGCCAAACTTTGGTGATCCATGATTCAAACAATTGTTTTTTCTGGTTTCGGATCTCGTACCATGTGGTCACTTGATGCCTTTTGGGTCTGATACTGCATCATTTAAACTTTAAAGCATTTGATATTAATTGTAGAATTTCGGTCGAACTCCCTTTTTCGAATCAAGGCCTAAACCGGCTTCAGATAGTTTTAAAATGTTTGCAACCGATTATAATATTCGCTTTGTGTTTCCTTTTTCTATTGATATTCAGTTCCACAAAACTCTTTTCTAAGCACTAATAATGGAGTTATGTCCATTTCAAAACTTCTAATCTAATCTTGACCTTTAAAGAAGAATCTTTTGTATCAATCAATATTAATTTTAATGTTTTTCTTGATACATAAATGGAATTTCACAAACTTATATCAGAGAAATTGCTTTGAAGCCTAGACAAAAAGAAGCTTAATTTTGAAGAAGTTCAATTCAGAATTGTCTGTTTTTGACTATTTTCTGGGTCCATTGACCATTCCTATACAGACGGCTGCTTCAGTACCACATTCAAATTCTTTTAGCAGTCCATTGACTTTCAATGCAATTTTAATGGGTTTGCCTTCGTAACATTTCCTATTATTAACAAACATTTCTCGGATGTGGATATTTGCCCAATTTTTCTTTTAAAATTATATTTTTATTACTCTGCTGATATTGTCCATCCTTATTTTGATTTAATGTCAAAACGCAACCTTTATAAAAATGAACATTTTATGGCAAACATGGCATTTTATATTTCTCCTTGGATAATCTTAATTTATATGATTTTGCATTTATGGCAATTTAACCATAAATGCAAAAATCCACAAATGCAATTTTTTGTTGGATATTTTATTCTTCCTCTGCACAACATAAATATCTGAATTTCCAGACAGAAGCTTTCCTCCTGCAAAATTTGAAAAGCTTTCAGAGGCCCTCTAAACTGCCATAGCAATTTTCGCTGCCTTTTATAGTATTATATCTCTTTCTTTCAAAAATGACAGTTAAACACTTTTTTTATAGATGTGTTCGTGATCACTCTGTCTCTAATCATATAATACGTAACTCTGGATCCACAATATATAGATTTATGTTTTACTTCTGTCACAAAATCAGCAATACTCAAACCATAGTCTTTCGAAATCGGTAATAATTATACATCTCAGTATTTCTTTTCTCCTCGAAAAGTGCCGTCAACTTTTTTCCGTGATTACAAAAATGAATATTTCAAATAATCTTTCAGCAAAATCAAAGTATTAGAAAATTAAATATTTTACTCTGAGTTCCATTGATTAAATATATTAACTTGATTTCTTCACTTGCAGTTTTGTTGAGATTGAAATACGTCTCCACTCTGATCTCAAAATCTTTCCAAAAATCTTTAACGCTCGTAGCAGTGCGTAAGAACTTGCTTTTCTTTGCAAAATAATCTGAACTTATTTAACCAGATATTTCACCAGTCATTGTCATATTCTAATAATGCAACTTACAAACGTCTCTAAGTAAAAATCGTTGTAAAATCTGGAAAAAAATCAAACATTTTTCCTCGCCAAGTTTTGCGAAAAATTCTTTATCGCTACATTCAAAATACTGATAATAAAAAAAAAGAGAAATGTTTTCGTTGCCACTGCCATCTTATCTTTTTCACGGGCAATCTCATCTTTGTTGTCATTGCTTTGTTGTCTCTATTTCTTGGTCCTGATGTAATCCGTAATGTAGAAAAGACAACAATAATATCTACAATGACTGCCAGAAAAACGTTATATAATAATGGGAAGGAAGGATGAGCTTCAATAGGTGACATCACGGAACATGACTCAGCCTTTTAGAAAACAATCACTATGTGTGTGCGTGTGTGTGTGTGTGTGTGTGTGTGTGTGTGTGTGTGTGTGTGTGTGAGTGAATACAGCATACATATAGATATGTGTGTGTATGTGTGTGTGTGTGTGTGTGACGATTATTTGCATACTGCATCTTTATACTTATAATAAAAATAACACCGTATTTAAATGGACGCTCACAAGGTACGTTTGAGGGAAACACGGAGTAAATTTTATAGACTTTCTATAACTAAGGGTCTGCAAGCTACGGTCTGCAGGAAGCATAAATATATTCACTATGAAAGCCTTTTGAGTCACTTTTAAACGCCCATACACACACACATATATACATGCTAAACGACCCAAAACATATAAATGTTTATACAAGTATGCGTTCGTGCATGT
>NC_142934.1:78672725-78687725 GCF_046866305.1 Octopus bimaculoides | reverse complement strand
AGGACGGCAATTTCTGATGAAGCAATTGCTGGCGATCTGTTGCTACACAGTTTTGCCAGAATTCTATCAGATTGGGCAGAAGATGTTGATGCACCATTTTGCATTATGTTCAAAATAGCTTCTGGAATGTGGTGCATTACTGCAGTCTGTTGCTGTCATTTTAAACCGGTTGCTGTCTTTCCCCAGCAAACTCTCTTCTTTGGAGGCATAATCTATGTATATATTAAACAGAACAACAAAAGTTATAATAGATGGCAGTGTCGGTACTTTTCACATATCTGTAATTTTTCAGATTAACACCTGCACAATTACCCAACTCTAATCTTAAACCTAATCCTAACACTAACCCTAACACTAACCCTAAACCCTAACCCTAACCCTGACCCTAAAAAACGTAACCGTAACATTAATTCTAAACCCTAACCTTGACCCTAAAACCCTAACCCTAACACCCTAGTGAAAATCGTGGTAAATTTACAAAACATTGACGAACATGAGTTATATTTTACTGAATGACTGTGTACTTGCACGTGTATGCTTTTGAGAGAGCGAGAGAGGAAGAGGTAGAGAGGGGGAGAGAAAGTAATAGGGGTAGTTAAAAGTTTTCTTATGACTGCTTCTCTTCACTGCCTATTACTTCATTAGAAATCTAAGGATGCACATAAGCACATAATAGAGAAAAATGAAACAGATATGGACGACTTGCTCCGAAACACCACCGAGTGGGGAACACTTCTCAAAAATAACCTGCAGTTGTTTCCTTCAAAATTCCTACATGCTTGAAATGTACATACATCAAGGTACATCTGTACAAAATTTCATGAAAAAATATTCATTTTCCTGGAAGTTAAGAGGAATTTAAGTGGAATTTTCGAATATTGTACCCCACCCCCTTCCAAAACACTTTCACCGAAAATTTTTGTATATTTGGAATCTACATAATAAATAATATATGCATAGAAAATTTCATAAATAAATATTCATTTTTATGAAAGTTATGACCTTCCAAATTTGGGGCATACAACTCTGTAGTTATACCATCAATGTTTTGTAAATATACCACGATGTGAATGATTGTTTACTTGCACATGTATACGTTTGAGAGAGCGAGAGAGGAAGAGGGGGAGAAATGAATAGAGATTGAGAGCAATGTGTATGTTGTTGTCACAGGTCAAGTATGTGTGGTTGTGTGTGTTTTTACGTATCTATGTTATGAAAAATAGGTAAAGAATACTGAGATGAAAGTTTAATCTATGACGTTATATGTATCACTTTCTCTCTCTCTCTCTCTCTCTCCCTCTTTTACTTTTACTCTCTATATTTTTATGTTGAGCGCGTGTGTAAGAATGGCGTTCCAGGTAGCAGGGATGAAATATAAAAGTTGCTAGAAACAACAGCCAAATCTCCCTTAAATCACACAAAGTAAACGGAATTTAAAAAATCTAATTACTGCACTGGAAAGTTCAGATCGAGAAAATTCCATTGATGTAAAGATTTTTACGAAAAAGTGGAAAATGTTGATTTCTATAAACATTCAAAAAGGCTTCACACAAACACACAATTTCAGATTTATATATTAAGATATATATATATATATATATATATATATATATATATATATATAAATTCAAATTACGACAAACGTAAATAAACAAACAAAGTTTGCTTTTAGAAGCGTTGAGATGTCTTTTAAAGCATCGTGACATGTAATCACGGAGATGTGAGTTCGAGTCCACAGATAGCCACCTACACTTTTCTCTGCAAAATAGGGATAGTTTATCCTGTTCAGGCTATATTATTAGCATTATTCTGCGATTGAAAATTAAAAAAAATCACTTCTTTAACTTTCTAATATATATATAAAGGCGGGAGAGATATGTAATAATAAACATATGGAAAATACTGGAAGGACTGGTGCCGAACTTTGGCATCAAGTACTACAGGAATGCCCGCACGGGTCGCCACTGCATGGTGCCAAAGGTGCCGTCCACTGCATCTCACATAAGAACAAGATATTGCAGCAGCCTCGGTTTCAGAGGACCTCAGCTCTTCAATGCCCTGCCAAAACATTTGAGAGACCTGCAAGACACGGATGTGGAGGTCTTCAAGACAAAACTCGACGCTTTCCTCTCCACGATACCAGACGAACCAATGGCTCGAAATGAGACACAGTTTAGGGCAGCGATGTCAAATTCTCTTATACACCAGATGTGCCATCAAAACTCTTGATTGGACTATATCAGGTGCAGGAGAAGAGCCATGCAAGGAACGTGAAGAGAGCAAAGCATAAAGACAGAAAATCACGGTGGTGCTCCAGCATGGCCACAGCTACTTGGCTGAAACCCATAAATAAATAAATAAATAAATAAATATAGGTCACAGAAGTGTGACGAAAGAACTCTGGCCGAAATAAGATTAAGATTAATGTAATATAAAGCTGAAGCAAATTAACACCAAATATACAGTGCGTGTGTTTTTATTGGCTAAACTGGCAATATGACCATCCCCAAGTACAACAATATATATATATATATATATATATATATATATATATATATATATATATATATATATATATATATATATACAGATACACACACGCACATATACATTTATAAATATGTATATTCACACGTATGCATGATTACATATATATATGTGAGTATGTGTATGTGTGTGTGTGTGTGTGTGTGTGTGTGTGTGTGTGTGTGCGCGCGCACGAGTGTGCGTGTATGTGTGTGTATCACAAGGAGAAACACATGAATATATACAGAGAAATACGAAATGACATCCACACAATAGACCCGGACAAGCTCCATCCCTCAACAGTTGTTGACCAAATACAATCACAATTTCGACATTTTCCGACAGTATCATTCAAATTGGAGATGTCAGCAACATGGGCTGCTGGCATATAAATGAGTGGACATGATAGACGAACACTAATAGAGAAAAAAAAGAAACGAGACAAATACAATAGGAAGAAAAGATGTGGTGTCTAATAAATAAAATCGAGTTATGCGAAAAACGGGGAAAAAATATAAGGAAATAAACAAATAAACACGGACAGTAACAGAAAAAATAACAAACGACATAGAAAGATATTTATGTGTGTGTATGTGGTGTGTGTTTATGCGTGTGTATCTGTGTGGTGTGTGTTTATGTGTGTGTACGTGTGGGTGTATAATGTACATAGCTGTAAATATTTTTGTTTTCACATAACTGTCTCTCAACGATAAGGTATTTTCTTAATTTACTATATTAATGCCTGTAGCCAACCCTCTGTTACACACGGTACGTGCCTCATACTAATATGCAGAGAGAAACATACATACATACTTACATACATACATGCATGCATACACACATGAATACATACATACATATATATATATAAATACTCATACATGCATACAAGCATACATATACGCACATACTTACATACACATACATACAAACATACATATATACATACATACTCCATGCATACATACACATACATATATATATATATATATATATATATATATATATATATATATATATATATATATATACAAACGCATACATGCACACATACATACATAAATACATACACAAACACACATATACGCATACATACATACATACATACACATAAATACTCACACATGCATACAAGCATACATGCTTACACGCACATGCACACACAAACGCATACATACATGCTTACATGCACACATACATAAATACATAAGTACACACACAAACATACATATACACATACATACGTACACACACATATACACATAAATACTCACACATACATATAAGCATACATACATACACGCACACATATACATACGCATACATACAAACATACATATATAACATAATACATGCGTACAAACATACACATATATACATACATGCACAAACAAACGCATACATACATACATATATACACACACACATAGATAAATACATACGTACACAAACATACATACATACATACATACATACATACATACATACATACATACAACATAATACATACATACATACATACATACCGAAAGGTGCATACAGAAAAGTATTCACAATAGCAGAACATTGTCACACTCACAAATAGTATTCTATATCTATGCATCTAAGCTGTTGGCTTCGCAATATTTCCACTGCTGCCGTGATAAAATAATTGATTCCATTTTCAAGAGTGCAAAAGCATTACGTTCCTCAATATTAACTTTCATAATCGTCATTTTTTTCCCTCCCTTTAATAACTACATACATACTTGCATATTTGTATACATACAAACATATCTACATACATTCATACGTATATACATACACACACAAATACACACATGCACCCATACCCCTTCTTTGGGTGCACGCCGGCGTGTGTATCTGTATCAAGCACGCACACACGCGCTCACACACACATCCACACACACTTGCACTCTGAAACACGTACACTTCCACATACAAGTGCACAGACAGATGCATGCACACCACTAATACGCATATATTTCTTCACGACTGCAAACACACACGCATACAAAATTCATGAGCACACACATACACACTCACACACTCACACACGCACACACAAATACAGTAATACGTACATTCGCACATACCCATGCTAACAACTAAATACACGCACACATTTACCAGTACACAAAGTACAACTTCCGCCTCACAAGCACAGCTTCCTGTGCATACATACTCACATAGAAACACGCACGTACTCGAATCCTTTCATACTCATATAATACTTACATGCACAATACGCACATACACATACAATTGTGGGGATAAGCAAATACGACCGCATTCTCTGATGGAATTAATCTACAAACATCATTATAGATCACCGACTCCCCAGAAACAGCTGTTGGATTTGTAACACCTTTCTTCCACACATTTAATTTTCTATGTCAATTGTACTCTGTGTAAGTTGGACCTTTTTATATGTGTACATATATACATATATTGCATTTCATGTATATAATATACTTTATATATTGATCTGTCTAATTTGCTTATCCACACTTTTGCTTCTATACCCGCTCAAGTTGGACTATTTTGAGCACTACAAAGGGTATTCCATACGGAGAACATCGGGGTCTCATCCATATACTATATATATATATATATATATATATATATATATATACACACACACACATACGCACACACATACACAAGCGCACACTTACATATGAACACACCCAGACTTGTCAAAGACTTGATAAAGTCATTGGCCACTATTCACACACATATACACATGTACATGCATACACACAATTCTCACATACACAGACACATGCCGGCACACATTCAGTTGGAGGGACCACCGTCACTTTATTATCTCCCTTTCTTCCAACCTCTTCTTTCACACTCCGTTTTCTAATCAGTCGCCATGCTTGACCGCTAAATCTATAGTTTTTTTTTCATTCTCTCTCTTTTCATTTTCTCTCATTCTTTTCTGCTGAAGATCGTAGGCTCAAAAAGTAAGACATTTTCATTTTACAATTTCCCGAGCGTCTAATACACCTGTCTTCGTCTTTGTTTTTTTTAATAAATTTCATCTATGAATTATATATATATATATATATATATATATATATATATATATATGTCTTTTACTTTTTGAGCCTACGATCTTCAGCAGAAAACAATGAGAGAAAATGAACAGAGAGAGAATGAAAAAAAAAAAAAACTATAGATTTAGCCGTCAAGCATGGCGACTGATTAGAAAACGGAGTGTGAAAGAAGAGGTTGGAAGAAAGGGACACACAGGAGTGCACACACAAAATAACACACATACCAGGCACACATCCTTACGCTCTCACACACATACGCATGCACACACATAAACACACACATACACACCTCTCACATACACAAAACCACACACACACACACACACATACACAACACACATACACATATACACACATGCACACACGCACACACACCTCTCACATACACAATACTCACTCACATACGTAACACACGCGCACGCACGAAAACATACACAATATACACATACACGCACGCACAAAAAATATGCACACACGCACACGGAAACACACATACAGACACACATAAACACACATAAACACACACGCACCCGTACCTAACACTCACAATCCCACACACACACGCACATCCACACACATACACACACACGCACACACCCACATACACACACACACGCACACACACTTCTCACCAACACTACACACTCACACAGACACGCATACAATCACACACACATGGGCATAAACAACACACGTACATGCAATAGCAAACGCACGCACACACACGTACACAGCAACGCACATATACACAACATACACATACACACAAACACACACGCACGCACAAAAACATACGCATACACACACGCGCACATACAAAATACACACACACACGTACACGTACCCAACACCTACAACCCCACACAAACACGAACACACACATACTCAAAAAACCGCCTGTTGACCTTCCACCTACACTGTCTATAAGAATCCACTAACCATTCCTGCTACTAACTCCTTCCACTACGTTACACACACACACACACACACACACAAACATACGCACACACACGTTCTGTTATCACACACACACTCGCAGACTCTCGCGCACGCACAGATATTCATCTCCCTTTTTCACTCTCCTGTCTTAGAAAGAACTTTTCCCCCACCACTTCCTCTTTCGGTCTTTTCACAATGTAACCTCGTGGGCACCGGTACCATTTTCCTCTTTCTCCGTTCTTCCATTCTCCGAACTTTCCATCTTTCCGACGAAGGGCTACGCCCGAAACGTCATACACTCTCTCTTTCCTTTCCCGAGCGTCCAATAACACTATCCGTATCACTTCCTCACTTTGTTGTCTTTTTGTTATTGTTTTTTTGAACTTATATATACATATATATATATATATATATATATATATATATATATATATATATATATATATGTATAGGTATATCTATATATGTATATATACGTATATATTTGTATATGTATATAATGCATATGTATATATACGTTTATATATGTATATAAATAAATGTATATATATATATATATATATATATATATATATATATATATATACAGATGCATGTAAATATATATATTCATGCATGTATACATATATATGTAAATAAATATATGTATATATATGTATATGTACATATATGTATATATATGTGTGTGTGTGCGTGTATAATTATACATAACATAATATATAGACGTTAACTTTGTTCAGTTTTCTGTGTTCTGGCATCACTAAGAGGCTGAAACTGGGACACACACGCATCACACATACACATACATACACACGCATCACGCACACATTGAGAGAGAGAGAGAGAGAGAGAGAGAGAGAGATAGAGAGAGAGAGAGAGAGAGAGAGAGAGAGAGAGAGAGAGAGAGAGAGAGATGCACATATCTTATTCCATAATTCGTTTGCAATGTTTCAGTAAGTGGGCTGCATTCATGCTGAAAGATTTTATCATAAGAATTCGACCTTAGTGATTATATTTAAGTCTGTTTTATATCCTGCCACACACGTTGGTATATATAAATTATGCAGAGGAGGTGTAATCAATGTGTTCACATGACATACATCCCAAGACTACTTAAACGCTTCCTCACTACTACCGACTACTATTCTTTATAAGAGTCGAGCTAGTCCATTCTCCAATCCTCCAGGGGTGTCAATGACTCTCGCTATCACATCTCTCCTTTGAGATTGACTTCCATTGGAAGTTAATATTATTTTTATTTATTTTTCGTTCATCACATCTTTTTTGAGATTTTCTTCCTAGGGAAGTTTAATATTTCTTCCGTTTTGGCATTACTTCCAACCGTCTTGTTTCCTCTTTCTTGTGCTACTCTACCTAGGCTCGATTTCTTGTGGCTTTGGAACATCAAAGGTGTCATAGAACACTTCTTTTCATTTTCCGTATATCTATATGTCTTTTGTGTTCCCATTTTTCGCCTCTTATCATATGTCATTTTACCTATTCTTTTTGTTACTAGTCCGTCTTCCCAACCTTCTCTTCCATTTTTACATAATCTGAAAAACACCTTGTCACCGATATCATAAAACGTTCTCGTATTTTCATTGTTTTCCCTATTTGTTTTTGTTGATGGTAGCAGCTTGTCGAAAATTGACTTTATTTTTTGAGCAAACATTAATTCCACATGTGACTTGCCTGAAAAAGCGTTTGTGTTTGGTGTTATCCTATAAACTCTAAAGAATTGCGTCAATGCTGCGTCATCGACTGGCACGTTTCTTGATTTCTTTAATGCTCTTTTAAATGTATCCACGAACCTTTCCGCTTGCACGTTAGATCTTGGCTGATACGGAGGAGTAGTAATATGTTCAATTGAGTACATCTTGCAAAAATTCTTAAATTCAATCGCCGTGAACTGTGTACCGTTATCAGAGGCTATGGTATGTGGGACACCATACCTAGCTATAAGTTCGTGTAGAAATTCGACTGTTACCGTGGATGTTGGTTTGATATATTTACACATTTCTGGCCATTTTGTATAGCTATCCACTTCTATTAGATAATATGATCAGTTTAACGGTCCTGCGAAGTCTATGTGTATTCTAGACCATGAACTATCGGTCATTGGCCAAGGTCGAAATTTCATAGGTGGTGCCTTCGCTGCTCTTGCAGCGAAGGCACCACCTATAAAATACACGTCGTTGATTGGTTGAAATTACCCAAATACAGCAACTTTAACACGAAGTAACTTTTAAAATACAAAATTTTGTCCAAAACGTTCAAGTTTAAAACTGTTAAAAAAAAATTGATTAAAAATCTGTGATTGAGATGAAATAGATCGGCTCCTTCTTTAAAGGAAGAACTTAAATAATTAGAAACAGAAGAGGACACACACACACACACACATATACACACACACATACAAACACACATACACACACATATACACACACATACATACACACGCAAACACGCACACACATGCACACACATACATATACAGACAGACATACTCAGACACATACATAGTCACAGACACACACACAAACATGGACACACCGAGACATACACACAGATAGACACACAGACAGACGCACACAGACTCCGACACACAGACATACACACAGAGACACAGACATACACACACACACACAAACATATATTTATATACACATATTATTACGTGCACATATGCAAATGTATATATAGCTGTTTCTACAGCTATATCTATCAATCTGTCAACCGATATATATGTGTGCATGTGCGTTTGTGTTCGGGTTTGTGTGGGTGTGTGTATATATGCGTCTGTGTGTGTGCGTGCAAAATCTGTGCATTAGTTTAAAAACCCATAGAATTGTTTCGATCATCTTGATGTCTTCAAAACTAATTAAAAAAATCTTGTCCGTACATTCATAAAAATCATTTTGAATGAAAGAGGGAAGAAAATAAATCAATAAGTTTCAAACAATTAAGATGGAATATTTGATGATACAATTAGTCGTGAATTGTAGGTTAATTTAAAGTTGTAGCACTTTAAGTCCCAAGCCGGAGTTTAAAAGACAAACTGTTTAATGTTGGTCATTAGATATAAGAGTTAAGCGACAGAAAAGAATGTGAGGGTTGCCTCTTGTCCATTCCATAGAAATCATCAACAGAAATACGCTGAAAAAAAATTATTGAAAAATGGCGAAGTTTAGAATTACTATCTACGTTGAGAAAAACAGTTCTTTAAAAGAATATTGCAATCCAATGATGGATTTTTGTAGTTTTTTTTATAAACCAGCTCCTTCAGGGGAAGAACTTAATTAAAATCAAAAGAGAGCTCACACACACCCATCCACATCTCTCTCTGTCTCTGTTTCTTTCTGTCTGTCTGTCTGTCTGTCTGTCTCTCTCTCTCTCTCTCTCTCTCTCTCTCTCTCTCTCTCTCTCTCTCTCTCTCTCTCCATCGATCTATCTATCTATCTACCTATATCTATATATATAATGGAAAATTATTGGAAAACAGTGAAGTCTAAAACTGAGTTGCGAAGAATTCTTGTATAAAAAATGTGCATTCAATACAAATAGTGAAGGAAACAACGAAATGATTAGTTCAGGTATTAAGTAACATAGATTGAAAGTATCAGAGAGTGAGAATTCTTGCGTTATCTATATGGGATTAAGCAGACATGAAACAGAGGGAAATATTTCAAAGGGTGACATATCACTTTGGGCTTCTGAAACAAATACTCTAGTGAAGGAATAAAGTATAGATATTGCATTGAGAAGAGCCGAACGCAAGCAGGTCTAAATAACTAACGACAGTAGGTTGAGTATAAAGACGTTAACGTTCACAAAATAAGCTTAACTGTTTCCATAACAAATTTTATAACATTTTACAACGAATCTCTATAAAAGTGGATTCCTTTAAAAAGAGTAAACACATAGAAGAGCCAACCAGATCAGTTAACCATAGAATTAAAAACAGATATCGGAAAATAAATATTGGTTTAATTCTCCGTTTAAAGTCACATTCATAGCAAAGTTTTTCTTTAAACTACTAAAAAAAAAAAATTCTCACTACAGTATAATTATTACCAAACTCTCGCTACCTTCAAACGCTGTAAACTAACACTGACCTATTTCTCAATTATTGTAATTAACTACCACTCAACTCTTGACCCATAACTTACCATTGTTGTGCGAAAATTATCGCTTACCAATGTACAGAACGCATCAATCATTCCACCGACTTATGCATTAGACTTTTAATCTATTCAACATTTCAGTTAACATACCTATACATTCCAAAAGCCACTCATTTCGATGCCCAGCTACATCTGCAAGACGAAGAGTGAAGAAAGATTACTACATGATATAAAAGATGCTATCTAAGACGAGTTCATACTCTAATAGAAATGGATGCTGCAACCTCTGCACTGCCGAAAGCATACAAATACTTTTCACCAACAATCGCTGCCCTCAACAAGCATTCAGAGGGCATTTCGTATGGTAGAGGGTAAAGACACCCTTCGGTCATGAATGATCATGGAATTGCATCTAGAAAGTCCCACCACCCCCACAAGACACAAGGGCGGGCAAGGTTGTTTATGGAAGACCAGCAGTCACCCATGCATACCAGCCTCCCTTCTCCACGCCACCGATGTTATCTAAGGGAAAGGCAAAGGCCGATACATGCGCCCTCACGCGTGTTATATACTTAAACCTTTTTAACATTACCAACCTTTAATTTACTCCCACATAAAATATATATTTGTAATCACCATACCCTACGCAGGTCGGCCCCCGACACCCCACACTGCTTTTGGTATAATAATATACATTTCAATACAGCCTTACATTGAATCAAAGTTTGCTTTTTACTGAACAGGTAATCCCTTCCGCCTCAGTCTTTTTATCATTTTACCATTTACTTTCTGTAAATCCGCTTCTAGACTGACTCTCTCATGCACTTACAAACAACTTGAAACTATCATTCTTTACCGATTTTCCTAAATTTTCAGGTGTCCGTTTTTTATTATCCATTTTGCAACCTACCTCCATTTTGTAACTCGTTATGCCCATACTAATCTTTTAGTTATTCTTATAAGGCATTATATCTTTATATCTCTAGCACTTTATACATTACCTTGCCAGGCTCCTGCATTGAATATCTTAAAACCATACGTATAATCCGTAACTATTAGACATCACGAAACCTTTTACTTTACACATCTACGTATCGTTCTTAATAAACTACATGTAATCTTGGTTAATCCATATTACTCCCTTTAAGGAGCATAGATCCGGTATCCCAGATTTTCTGACGTATATATTCCTCCCTGTATAGGACGCTGGTCCAACGCAGGATTACTCTTTCTTACCAGCCGAGTGGACTGGAGTAATGCGAAATAAAGTGTTTTGTTTGAGAACGCAACACATCGTCCAGTCCAAGATCGAAACCACAATCTTAACAACCAAGAGTCCAACACCCTAACCACCGAACCATGCACCTCCACCATCGGTAATCTTAATCTAATTTACTCTGAATATCCTCTTATTTTAGCATTTCTTCTTTTAATCTACAGCTTACTTTCAAAACTACATATAATTGTAGACTAACTTGTTTTCATATATATTTTCTGGTTCTCTTTTCATTTTCATTTACCTTGCTCGTATGTAATTTATTGTCAACATATTTACTAACCTTTCTTTATTCCTGTTTTTAGCAATTCTACTAACTTTCGCATTTCTCTACGTTTCCTTTATGTCTCCTTAATTCTTCAACTCAGCCTCAGTCTATAAATACACTTCTTTGAACAGCCATCTTTACACATTTTCTGACTTGTATTCTAAATTCTTTCCCCGATTGATTAGCGATCTTTGTCATGTCTATATTTGAATCAGGGGCGTCATTATCTCAGCTCCAACATTCATACCATTGTATAGGCACTTCTAAGGTTACAACGTATCCATATATCTGTTCTTATACGTAGAAAAGGCGATTTGTGTATGTCAGCATGTGTTTAAATACGTTTAACTTAGTGCCTCTTCGTGTTTCTTGTGCTTGTGTTTTATTAACCTTTATACATGCATGTATATGTATGTATGTATATATATATACATATATATATATATGTGTGTGTGTGTGTGTGTGTGTGTGTGTGTGTGTGTGTGTGCGTGTGTGTGTGTGTGTGTGCGTGTGTATACATACACACATACATATATATATATCTTTGATGGACCACATATATATGCATACGTGCATCTAAATATGTTTATACGTGTGTAGGTGTATACGAATGCGAATATATCTGCATATATATATATATATGTGTGTGTGCATGTGTGTGTGTGAGTGTGTGTATATGTATTCACATATTTATGCATGTGGCTTAAAGCATTTATATATGTATGCATATGTATATATGCAATCATACATACGCACACACACACATATGTATATATACATATTATTAGGTGTAAGTGAGTGTGTATATGCGTGCATGTGAGCCTGTGTGTTTGTAAATGGTTGCTTCCATGTTCCATGTCCCTGTGTGTAAGCGCCTGTTTATCAGAGAAGCAATCTATGCGTGCCAGTCGACCCGTGTATGTAAATGTATGTCGGTTTGTAAATGCATTGGATGTGCGTGTTATCTGGGTGCGGGTGTGTATAACATGCATGCATGCATCCATCAATTCACATACACACACGCACACACATTCTCTCTCACACACACACATGCGCGCACAAACAACACTCCTGCACACACACGCTCACACACATATATATATATATATACGTATACTTGAGCATATTTATATGTACATATGGATACACACAGGCACACATACACATATCCAACCATCCATCCAACCATCCATCCATTCATCCATATATCCATCCTTACGCATGTGCATATGTGTGTGTATGCGTGTGTGTGTACCTGTGATTGTGTTCACATGTGTTGTGTGTTGTTTACTCAAATCTGCTGATATACTTTCCCATGTGTCTATGCATTTGTTCACTTGAGAGTGAACTTATTTGTGCTGATACCTGTTTGTATATGTGTATGTATGTATGTTTGTACGTACGTACATACGTGTGAGTGCGTGTTTGTATTACCGCATATATATATATATGTGTGTCCGTGTTATCACTTCCATTTTGATCGATTTGTCAACGTTACTGGTTCTACAGATAGCCGTACGTTTACACCTTCATTCTACTTTATCTCAGCTTACAATGTTAGGTATCTAGAACTGTTTGTGTCCAGCTTTTCCCTCTGCCTCATGCAAGATGTTTTCTTTCACTAAAATATTTTATCCCGAAATTTGCAACAGGCTCACTACTTCCTAACCATGTTTTTCTTATTCAAGTTAGATAACGTCAGAATTCTTTTCCTTTGACACTTGTAGTTATATAAGAATTTATTTGTTGTTTCCTAAAGAATTCCTTTCGTTGTACGTTTCTCTTTCATTCTTTTCTTCTAATATATTTCATAAATCGTTTTCTTCTTTTGTTTTTACTTGTTTCAGTCATTGCAAAGAATTATCAAAGGGAAATCAAAGGACGATAGAATCAAGAAGTGGTACACTCATTTCTACAACTTACTTGGGAAAGATCCAGAAGTTGACAGTGAAACAGAAAAATGAAGAATTAGCAAAGATACTTGACGGTTTGCAAATCGAGGATGGAGACTTCACAAAACAAGAAATAGAAAGAGCTACAAGTAACATGAAAGAAGAAAAGAAACTGGTTCTCACAACATCCCACCAGAAGTACTAAAAGGATATGATTCAGACGACATCATCCTTGAATTTGAAAACAAACTACTAAATGACAATCTGAAGCCAGAACCAATGGTCTGAGGTAGACTTGCTACCGCTGCCCAAAACTGGAGACCTAAGTGATACTAGGAATTTCAGGGGGATCCGTCTGTCATCCATTGTTGCAAAAATGGTAAACAAGATGATATTTAGCCGAATAGAACCTAAGATAGACAATCAATTGCGATGAAATGAAAATGGATTCAGATCGGGACGGTCAACAACATTCACATTGTCGCACTTAGAAAACTGATAGAGGGAGTTAAGAGCCATAACAGGAAGGCTATCATTATTTATGTAGACTTTAAATAGGCTTTTGATTCAAGACATAGAGGAATGATGATGAACATACTTAAAGCATATGATATTCCACAAAGAATTCTGAGAGCAATAAATGAGCTGTAAGAGAACACCAGAGCGAAAGTGATCACTCCTGATGGAGAGACGGAATACTTCTTCTTCTTCTTCTTCTTCTTCTTCTTCTTCTTCTTCTTCTCTGCCAAGAATTCACAACAACCTCGTACCCGCAAGAGTAAATAAGAGAGACAGAGACAGGCAGAAACAAGGAAAATGCCCCTTGTATTTGAATACTATGCAAATATTCTTTTAAAAAACTTTTCATTTAATTTTTCCGCAATTTAATCGTTTTCCATACTTAAAGTTG
>NC_142934.1:78665225-78667725 GCF_046866305.1 Octopus bimaculoides | reverse complement strand
CTCTATATATATATATATATATATATATATATATATATATATATATATATATATATATATATATATATATATATATATATATATATGTATGTATGTATGTATGTATGTATGTATGTATACATATTGCTCCCCAACCACTTGGTTCCGGGTTCAGTTCCATTGCGTGGTACCTTGAGCAAGTGTCTTATACTATCGCCTCGGACTGACCAAAGCCTTGTGAGTGGATTTGGTAGACGGAAGCTGAAAGAAGCCCGTCGTATATATATGCGTGTGTATGTGTGTGTGTGTGTGTGTGTGTGTGTGTGTGTGTGTGTCTGTCTGTCTGTCTGTCTGTGTCTGTGTCTGTCCCCCCACGATTGCTTGACAATCGATGTTGGTGTGTTTACGTCCCTGTAACCTAGCGTTTCGGCAAAATATCTCCGATAGAATAAGTACTAGGTTTACAAAGAATAAGTCCTGGGGGTCGATTTGTTTGACTAAAAGGTGGTGCTCCAGCATAGCCACTGTCAAATGACTGAAACAAGTAAAAGAATAAAAGAACATACATACATACATACATACATACATACATACATACATGTCCAGCAAGCAGCAGACCTTATTTCTAATATAGGCGCAGGGCCCCTAATTCGAGGATAGAATCGATCTATCAGTTAGTTCGATTCTTGTACTTGACTGGTACTTTATTTGTTCGACTTCGCAGGGATAAAACTGTAGAGTTATTCAACATAATTTGAACTCATGGCAAATAGAATGCAGTTCTTTATTTGCTTATGATGACAACACAAATTCAGAAGAAACGAGAAACAACGCTTTGAAGTTTCTGATTCTCACCGAGACCTCTCTGACTGTCCTTCTACTAATAGCAGCCAAATCCCTGTCAGAAATATCGTTTCTTATATGTTTGCTCCATGAGTGTGTGTTTGTGAGTGCGTGTGCATGTTTGTGTGTGTGGATGTGTGTGTGTGCGATGTCCTTGTTGGCCATTTTTTAAAAAATGGACATACTGTGTGATAATCCTAGATGCACTATGCCTAAAGAAAAAAATAAAAGTTGAGTCAGTTTTAGAAAACTGTTGATCCACGATGTCTGTTTAACTAGGGCTGAATCGAGGCTAAGCAACAGCAATATAGGGATGGATTATGGCGGTGAGCTGGCAGAAACGTTAGCACGCCGGGCGAAATGCTTAACGGTATTTCGTCTGCCGTTACGTTCTGAGTTCAAATTCCGCCGATGTCGACTTCGCTTTTCATCCTTTCGAGGTCGATAAGTTAAGTACCAGTTGCGTACTGGAGTCGATCTAATCGACTGGTCCCCTCCCCCAAAATTTCGGGCCTTGTGCCTAGAGTAGAAAAGAATATATGGAGGGATCTCCGTCGTTCGACGATGAGGACTCAGTTGTTCGAACTGAAAGAAAACCTGCAACAGAATTAACGTGTAAGGGCCCGAACAACAAACACGTGTTCATTTGTCGTAATTTAAAGGGAGAATCAAAATGACTGTGTGTGGCATGAGTGCCCTTTTAAATTAAGGATACAATCTATCCGACGCGCCTCTGTATAGTTTTCTGTCTCCCTAGTTCCACTCACAAATATGGAGTAATCTGAGGGTAGAAAGTGAAAATATTGCATTCATTCAAGATACTAAGTATTGAGACCGAACCTGAGATCGTGTGCTTACGAAGCTAACTTTTTAACCATTCGGCCATGTTACACCTCCAACGCTCTCTTCTTATTTCTCTGTCCATATCTGTGTGTTTGTGTGTTTATATATATGTATATATTCTTTTATTCTTTTATTCTTTTACTTGTTTCAGTCATTTGACTGCGGCCATGATGGAGCAGCACCTTTAGTCGAACAAATCGACCCCAGGACTTATTCTATCGGAGATATTTTGCCGAACCGCTAAGTTACTGGGACGTAAGCACACCAACATCGGTTGTCAAGCAATGGTGGTGGGACGAACACAGACACACAAACATATACATACATACATACATACATAATATATATATAGTCTGTCATACCGGCCATGATGAAATACCACAAGGTATAGAAAATACGTATTCGCCTTTATATATTTAATCCTTTATATTGAACACTCAATATTTCATATATTCAATAAGACATATTCTATATATTCAATAAGACATATTCCATATATTCAATAAGACATTCAATACTTCATTTCATTGTACCATCCATTTTTATATTATATATTATATATTCCATATTCTATTTCCCACATTAATTTTACAAGAATATAAATAAAACATAAAAAAAACAGACAGAGTTGGAACTCTTTTAATTAAAATAATATATTCCTCTATACACGATCATACAAAACCAATTTTTGGGGATTTATTTTTACTCACACACACACACACACACACACACACATATATATATATATGTATATATATATATATATATATATACGATGGGCTTCTTTCAGTTTCCGTCTGCCAAATCCACTCACAAGGCTTTTGTCGGCCCGAGG
>NC_142934.1:78650225-78655225 GCF_046866305.1 Octopus bimaculoides | reverse complement strand
ATTGTTATAGTTGTCACATTATCCTCAGCTCTCACTGATCAAACAGACGAATCGTCAAAGGTACTCCAGCCACGAGCACCCCGTCGGCTGTAGGATACCAAGAACTATATTATCCAACGTGCTTATTATTATTATTATTATTATTATTATTATTATTATTATTATTATTATTATTATTATTATTGTTATTATTATTATTATTATTATTATTATTATTATTATTATTATTCAGTAGTTTTATTTTTATAACGTGCTTTCATTTCACTACCGAGCGCAGCTCTGTGTGCCTTGGGTATGTGCTGTGGTTTGCTGTGATGCTCTTATGAAAGTGTTTTGCGTAGGACGTGTGCAAGGGCCCGGGAACAGGGGGTGCAGCGGGTGTACCCCCTAGAATTTTCAAGATCAAAATTTGCACCCCCTACATAATCTTACCAGTTGCAGAAAAAAAGTGTCTAAAATCTATCGGTATAAAATGCTGAAGTTCGATCTCGTTTCAAAACAAAGAAAAAAATAAATATATAAATAAATAAAAGTGATGAAGCTAGCATAAAATTCCCTAGGGAGTTCTGAAGGCAAGTAGCGTCAAAATACAAAAAAGTAAGTGACAATAACAACAGTAGCAGCAACAATAACAACAACAAAACCAGCATGTATGGTTAATTTTGAATGTATAGCATTACTTGAATTATTGAAGACAGCTCCCACCCAGTTTCTGTCTGTCAATACTTCTCTCCATCTTTTAGTACCACTCCCAAATTCATTGTAATTGGTGTTGCTAAAGACTTAAAACATGGTTGAATAGATTCAACCGTTTGACCCCAGTCTAAAAATAAAGCCCCTTCAGAATTCTTTCAATACAAAACGACCATTATTTGCTTGACCACTGCCTGGGTAAATGCCTTTTTTTTTCAACTCCAACTTTAGTCTTGATTCACCTTTACATTCAATCTTTACTTTCCTTTTTGTCTTTATTCCTCTCTATCTGCTCTTTTTATCCTTCTCTTGAGTTCCTTAGGAAATAGTTTCCTTTTAGCGTTACTACTAACAAATCATATCTTAAAGACGTAGTTTAGGCAGAATGCCTTATATATAGACGACTTTCATTTTTTTATCTTGCCTTAATTCTGTCATATTATTAACCAAAAGTCTTCCTGCCTATATATAAAATAGTATCTGCATCATATCTGTTTCCGATAGTGTCCTGCTTTTTCGTTTTATATAGAAAACTTTGATTTAATTAGTTTGATAAGTGCCTCTGCACGAAACTCTCGAACTTTCAGTCACTATGTAACTTTCTCTGATGAATAAATCTAAACTTATTGAGACTGACTCAACATAAGTTCTATTTTTCTTGTTTGAACCACTACGCCTCTGATGAGAACCCAATAATGTTCGGAAATCGATTAAAGTTGTTCATCTTTTTTTTTCAATCTACGGAGAAATGGCTAAATTTGCCCTCTTTATAAATATACGATATATATATATAAATATAAATAGACCGCGATAATCGGCTCGGGATTCTCCCCAATGACTTTACAAAGGTCACTTGGGGCTCCAGTTCGCCGTGAAACCATTTGGTAGCTGGTATCGTTACGAGGTCTATTTATATTTACCCACTTCTCTACTTGTAGAGTAAGCTCTCCTCTGGTCATAGTTTTACCGTATATTATCACAATGTGTGTGTGTATATATATATATATATATATATAGAGAGAGAGAGAAGTAGGTAGGTACATATGCAAGCACACATACACGCATGCATATACATACGAATGTATGTATTTGTGTGTCTCTATGTCACCTCACCATCGACTGATAACTAATGTTGATGCGATTATGCTCCTGTAACTTGGCAGTTCGAAAAAAGTGGCGATAGAATTAATACGAGGCTTCCAAAGAATAATTCCTGGCGTTGATTTCTTCAAATAAAAGACGGTGCTCTAGTATGGCCTATCGTCTTTTGAAGCATATTGGATGGGAGGTCATGTTGCTGGTTTTGCCAATAAAAACACAAGCATTATTTATGTGATGTTTGCTATTTGTTTTTCAGGTTTTTGTTCGACCAGAGTTCTTTCGTTACAATTTAGTGGCCTTATACGTGGTTCTTTACTTATTTTTTCTCTTTCTTGTGTCTGCCCTTTTTAATCATCTGCCATGTTGTATTCAACAGAAATTCAAAATCTTATGGGAAACTTCGTAAATCTTGTAAGGGAACTTGCTGAAGAATGCAGTGCAGAAGTAAGCCAGTGGCTTAAGCGTCAGAACAATTTCCTCTCTGATACAATTCAAAATGAAATTTTAGAGGCGTATGCTCATAACATTTTACATGAGATCAAAATAAAAGTAGAAAATTCCAGATTTATTGGCATTATATGTGATGGTACCACTAATTGCTCTGGCATGGAACAAGTATCAATCACTGTCCGGTACGTTTCTGAAGACCTGAATGTCAATGAGGATTTTCTAGGTTTTTATAATCCCCGTGACTGCTCTTCGAAGACACTGACTAAGATTATTCTAGATGTTTTTTGTCACCTAAACATTTCCCTTGGCTCAAAGTTATGCTGTTTTTCATTTGCTGGTGCAAGTACCATGAGTGGAAACATTTCAGGTGTACAAATGCGATTGAAAAATTTGTTCCCAGGTACATATTTTGTACACTGTGGAAACCACTCTCTAGACCTTGTCCTCCAAGAAGTTAGTTTTAAGGTTACCTTTGTAGCTGATGCACTGAACTTTGTTCATCAATGCGCCATTCTTGTAAAAGAGTCACCAAAAAGAAAAGCACAATGGACAAATCTTTGTGTTGCAAGCAGTGTGTCCAACTCGGTGGTGCATTGGAGCAACAGCACTGAAACAAGCAGAAAACAATTATAAGAATATTCAAAATTGTTTTGCCTGACTTTCTTAATGGCTTCTCGTTAAGAGCAACAACAAAGGCTACTGTTAAAGGGCTGCTAAAACAATCTGGCAAAGCTTCCATTTTGTTCTGCATTAAAATCGCTGGGGATATATTTGAGGTATGTGAGCCAGTGGCACGTAGCTTACAGCGGCCAGGCACGACAGTCGGTGATTGCTTGAAATTGATTGAAAAGTTGAAAAACTCTCTTTCAAAAATGAGAAGTGAGAAGGTTTTTGAAAAATATTTTGATGAAGTATCCTCTTCTGACTTGGTGAAAATGCCCAACATTCCGCGATCTAAAAATACATCACTGCGCTTTAGGCACACAACAACTACTGAAGTTGCTCTTTCTGTCACCGATGACTGGCATCGGCAATTTTTCTCTATAGTGGCTGTCATCGAAAATGAATTGACTCGCCGGTTTCAGCAACAGGGAATACGTGTATGATCTGAGCATGAGGAGTTGCTATTGTCAGCAGTCAAATGTGAAGTATTTAACTTTGAAAATGCACATCTACCTGCTTCTTTTGAATTGCTCTTACTGTCATCTCAAATCAAACTTCTTGCTGGCCTATGGACGGAAAGGGAAAATTTGCCTAAATCATTTAATGACATAGTTGAAAAATGGAGAGTGTCTGATGCTATTTTTCGTTCTAGTATGCCACAAGTGTTGGCGTTAATGCAGCTTGTCTTGTCTTCACCTGTATCTGTTGCATCAAGCGAAAGAACATTCAGTGCACTTCGCCGTTTGAAGACCTGGCTCCGTACCACAATGACACAGCACCGTCTTACACATTGTGCCATAATGCATGTACATAAAAGAATATACAATGAAAACACTTTGCACATCCTCATGAAACGTTTCATTAACAAAACGTGTGAGCGTAGGAAAACTTTTGGAATATGTTGATACAGTTTTTTTCATATACGTGTGAATTATGGAGTGATGCAAAAACTCGGCTTACTTCCATTTTAACACTACTTATAGCTTTATTATTTCTTTCTTGGTAAACTGACATTTGAATGTTCAGAGAAAACTTCAAAAGTAACTATTAGTGACTTCTCTTCAAGATGAACAAAATTTGACATCATGCTGTTATCAAGTACCTGTAGAAAAAGGATTTAGTCCCCAAGAACATGTTGATATATCGGAGGATGATGCTCCAGTTTTATCAACAGTGCAAAACTGATTAACTGATTTGAGCAGAGATAATTTTGAGAAGACTAATGATCTGAACAGTCTGCAACTGGACAAAAAAAAATAAATAAATTGCCAATGTTATTAGCATATCACGTGTGAGAGCTGAGAATATTCTACACAATAAATTTGGCATGATTAAAGTTTCTGCTTGGTGGGTGTTGCTTCTTCTGACACCTGATTAAAAGGGCACCAGGCTGAACACATTTCGATAATATCTGACATTGCTTGAGGCAAATCCAGTTTCCTTAAATGCGTTGGGTTTCTCATTTTGAGTTAGAGAATAAGAGACAATCTAACAGTGGAGACACTCCTCAACACTTACTCTAAAGAAGGTCATCAAGATCGTTTAATCTGCAAGGAAGGTGATGGCCTCAGTATTTTGGATTGCAAAAAGCATCGTGTTTATTGACTACTTTCAAAGGCTCTCACCATCAATGGAGAGTGCTGTACTGTGCCACCTTTCTAAGGCAGTTGCGAAAGGCTATCAAGGCCAAACGCAAGGAAAACTGTCGAGTATGTTTTTCTTTCATCGAAACAAATACTCCAGTGCACAAGTAATTGGTTTCGATGGCTGCTGTGTGTGATTGGCTTTGGACTGCTAAGCCACCCTCCCTACTTTAATGATTTTACCTCATCTTATTATCTATATCCCCTACATATATAAAAAAAAATCCTCGGTTTGGAACCAATATCATAGTGATGATGTCTTATCAGCTGTTGAAAACTTGTTTAACTAACAGGATAGCTTCTTTTCCAAGGCAATCGAAGCAATGAATCGCTGAAAGAAGTATGCAGATCATCCTTTCTGTTTGATTTTCACTTTTCAATTGCGCCAATTTTATTCCAATTTCAAAAATGTGTATTGTTCACATGAACTAAACTAACAATATGCTTATC
>NC_142934.1:78632725-78642725 GCF_046866305.1 Octopus bimaculoides | reverse complement strand
TATATATATATATATATATATTATATATATATACTTTATTTAAAAGCATCAGAAATATAACAAAAACCTGTTACTCGGAGTTTCACGATCCACTTCATTGGACAGTTTTGTTAGAATATATATATATATATATATAACGTGAGAGAGTTAGGGGTTGGGGGTACAACCCACTAAGGGATAGTATCTATCCAGTATACTGCTGGGAGGGTACCCAATTATTGCTACGCTAGTGCTATACTAGGTGCAATCAATGGGAGCGGGTAAAAGTGGAGGTTTTACCCAAAATTTGTGTAACAATTAGAAAATGGAGGATAATGTATATGTATATATATATATATATATATATATATATATATATATATATATATATATATACATATACATATACATATATATATATATATATATATATATATATATATATATATATATATATATATTCTAACAAAACTGTCCAATGAAGTGGATCGTGTATATATATATATATATATATATAATATAATATAATATAATATAATATATATATATATAATATATATATATATATATATATTTAAGGATATTATTGTTTACAATAATATCAGTGGCATAGCACGCGTAAAAAACAATAAAACTAAAAATTACTAATTAATAATGAAGTGTCCTACAGGTAGCACTAACATGCTAAAATAGTTGTCAAAACGACTCAAAGCTACAAGTTTTTCACTTTTACACAAAATGCAAAACACCAAGACTCCGTATCCACGATGAAAAGAATGGAAAATTGAAAAGTCAGTCGTATCACAATAATTTCGAACTTTGTGAAAACATCACTTAGTATCTCAAGTTGGACTCGCTGAGGAGATACTAAGGGATATTTTCACAAAGTTCGAAATGATTGTGATACGGCTGACTTTTCAATTTTCCATTCTTTTCGTCATGGATACGGTGTCTTGGTGTTTTGCTCGTTCCCCCGACTTAATCTTTGTGTAAAAGTGAAAACTTGTAGCTTTGAGTCGTTTTGACTACTATTTTAGCATGCTGGTGCTACCTGAAGTACTCTTCATTATAAGTTAATAATTTTTACCTGTATGTTTTTTTTTACGTATGCTATGCCACTGATATTATTGTAAACAATATATATATATATTTTATAATTTTTCTATTCACTTCGATCACCTTTTAAAATTTGCTGCCGCATTAAAAGCGGTCATCGCACACATTGGATGAGATGCGCAAGCTCTATAACCCTGGGTCAGTAAGACTCGGTGAGGAGATACTAAGTGATATTTGCACAAATCTAAAAATCACCGTGAAACGGATATACCTGACTTTTCAATTTTACGTTGTTTAATCATTCTTAGGGCACCATTTATTACAGGAATTGTTTCAGTTTTCATTTCTCACTTTGTGGATATTTCTATTTCTAGATCTTCGTATTTTACAATTTCTTCATTTCTGTGACGGATATAGATACATTATCATCGTCTGGAGGTCGTATCTTTGATAAAGAAGAATTTCCTTTCCTGGTGGTCTTCGATGACAATATTTGACAAATCAATGTTGATCACTCTCCCTTACGTATATTACAATATCCCAGAGTACGACAGATTTATCAATCTTTGATACCGTTTTCTGGCGTATGCCTATAAAACCCATTTTTCTGTGGGTGGTGGCATATTACAGGAAAAAGACAAAAACAAATAACAAAGACAACCATGGCTATTGTTGGTCTTCTCTTAATGAAGGCCGTGAAAACATAGAGCAAAAACATAAGTGATAGAGAGAACATATATATATACACACACACATATATATATATATATATATATATATATATTTAATTACATACATATACCTACATATATATATATATACACACACACATATATACATATACACTCATACCTACATATATACATGCTTGCATACATACACACACAAACACACACACACACACACACACACACACACACACACACACACACACATATATATATATATATATATATATATATATATATATATATATATATATGTATATGTATATATATATATATATATATATATATATATATATATATATATATATATATATATATATATATATATATATATATATATATATATATATATATATATATATATATATATACAAATATATATGTATGAAAATGAAATAATACCAGGAAAGAAAACATAGAAGGGAGTGCCAAAAGAGATCGTTATTGGAGAAGTAACAGACAAAAACAGACCATCAAAGACAAACAAATAGAATAACATAAATAAAAACAACAACACAAAGATTAAAAAAATACAAACAGAAAAGAATACGAAATACAAAAATAAAAACAAAATCAAAACAAATTTGATTGACATCTGTATTTCAAAATGCATAATTGCAGTGTATAGGTCTCAAGTTGAGAGATTCTCAGTAAGCTACTTACGTCTATGTTATCTTGTACTGGACACGTTTGGTATCAGATTATATAGAATTCTATATAATAACACAGATAGACACACATACAGCGTCGTGCGCGCACGTACGCACTGGAACTTAGACGCGCACACAAGCACTCATGTAAAGATACAGGCACATACATATTTATACACTGTGATATCTATATCTATATCTATCTATCTATCTATCTATCTATATATATATATATATATATATATATATATAGGTATTACAAAGTCACAAACGTAGACACAAATGAATCAATCAAAAAATAAATATTTATTTATTCTCGGTCATTTTACGTCTAGAGTCCAGTCGTTTACTTGATAATGGTGACTAGAAGTACCGCTAGTTCGGTGAATACATTCAAGATATATATATATATATATATATATATATATATATATATATATATATATATATATATATATATATATATATATAAATATATACATACATATATATAAATATATACATACAAATATATATATATATATAAATATGTACATATATATATATAAACATATATGTATGTGTGTGTGCGTGTGTGTGTGTGTGTATATATATGCATATATGTATATGTAAGTATATATATATATATATATATATATATATATATACAAATACACATGTACACACACACATATATTACCGTTAAATATACTTACTCAGCAAAAGAAACTGATATGATAAGTACCAAAATTTTAAAAAGTATTGGGGTGGATTTATTCAGCTAAACCAGAGGTCAGTGAATCGGGGTAAATTAACCCAAGCAGAGTAAAAATGAAATTCTTGGGTGGGGAGTAATGAGGACTCATCAGACATAAGTAAAACCATATAAAAACTGTGTTCCTTGTAACGAGAGAAATTTTTCTTCAAGCAACACAGCATCTGTGCAACGTAATGGACGTGTAAATAGATTCACTAAAATAGATTCTATAAGCCTTTTAAATTCAAAGAATCTATGATTTTCTTCCTTTGAAATCAAAGGGGTAACGTCAGCGTAAATAAATACATTTTGGGGTAATTGGTCAAAAAAGTTCCCCGCCCCTGAAATAAATTCTTCAGGGTAGTACCCCAACATGGTCGCAGCCAAATGATTGAAACAAGTAAAAATTAAAAGGTAAAATATAATGCTATCTCTACGAAGGATTGTTCTGACGGCCGTACAAAAGTCACGATGAAACAAGACGTACAGTAATCCCTTGCCATATCACGGTTCACCTATCGCGGTTCACTTATCGCGGTTTATTATTTAAGCTTACATCGATTACTCTGTGGTGTTGTTTTGCATTATACATATACACAAATTATCAAAATAATAGAAAAAAATATACGGTGCAGTACTGGGTGGAGGTTCTTGTCTCCTCCTTGTAAGCATAATGTCCCAGGAAATGTCTCAAGGCCGACAGGAAGCAGTGCAGCTTCCTAGGTCTAACCAACAGTAGTATTATTCTCTTCAGGGGACTGTCACATTAAATTGACAGCATACAACTACTTCATCGTATCACTGCTGCATTAATCTCTCTGAGAGATTTAGAAATGTATTATTTCTAAGTACTGCTTCTACTTCGCAGGTTTTCACCTATCGCGGGGGGTGGGGTGGGTTGGAACGTAACACCCACGATAGTCGAGTCCTTATCTTTAGAAATACCAAATAATGGTGGAACATTTCAGTAAAACACCAGATCCGTGTGAACGAAACAAACCTGATATTGTTCTATTGGACAGGGAACAGAAGTTTATTCCTACTTGTAGATGTCAGCTACCCAGCAGATGTGAACGTATTCATGGATAAACTTATACGGAACTTACAACTTTGGCACTCAGGCCGTAGATTTATATTTGAAGCATATCATCATAAGCGGATTTGTAGGAAAACCTAGAATGTCAATGTATCGTCAGATGTGAATGTATCGCTTTAAGTTCATCTCTTGTAGACAATGAAGAAATCGCATCACTTCTACTCAAATTACAAATTCTCATTTGTTCTTATGTTATCATAGGAACTTCGACTTGTCATCTCTAATCCCGTTCACTTTCCTATACTCAATAACATTCTTTATACATCTGCTTTTTTCCAGTATAACCACTCCACATCAGACTGGTGATGCATGCTTCTGCTCATTGTGAACGGTTTCCTGATGATATCTTCAAGCTCATCCTTTGCTCATTCGATAATTCCTACTTCATACGTTGTTGTTGTTATTATTATTATTCAGTAGTTTTATTTTTATAACGTGCTTTCACTTCACTACCGAGCGCGGCTCTGTGTGCCTTGGGTATGAGCTGTGGTTTGCTGTGATGCTCTTATGGTTACTGTATTGAAAGTGTTTTGCGTATATTGTTATTATTATTATTATTATCATCATCATCATCATCATCATTATTATTATTATTATTATTATTATTATTATTATTATTATTATTATTATTATTATTATTATCATCCTCTTTCAATTCTGTTTCTATTTCTTACCGAGTGTACTCCTGACACCCAGGGCAGAGAAATGCACTGCATACATTGGTAGACCATTAAAATAAACACACCAGATTGTTCATTTACAAAGTCATGTGATAGAGAAAAGGGGAAGAAAGAAAGAGAGAGAAGGAAAGAAAAAAAGAAAATAATAATAATAATAATAATAACGATGATAATTATTATTATTATTATTATTAAGGGGCCAGCTAGCAGAATCGTTAGCACGCTGGACAAAATGCTTAGCGGTATTTCGCCCGTCGCTATGTTCTGAGTTCAAATTCCGCCGAGGTCGAATTTGCCTTTTATCCTTTCAGAGTCGATAAATTAAGTACCAGTGAAATACTGGGGTCGATGTAATCGACTCACTCCTCTCAAAATTACTGCCCTTGTGGCAAAATTCGAGACCATTATTATGTTAGGCATTTTATCCTTTTCTTTTAGGAGTCATCAATTTTATTACTACTATTACTATTACATTAATTTTATTGCCACTATCATTAACATGCAATTTAAAGGAATACTAACAGCATGTCTTCCTTTTTTGTATAATCTGTATTTATTGCACACAAACAATCGCACACATGCATACGTTCACCTTAACAGCACGCGAACGTAACATACATTACACACATACATACCTGACCGTGCACATTTTCTAGCAGTTATCTCCCTTGCTGCTCTCGTAACTACATACGAAACCTTTTCCGTTCCATTTCGCTTATGGTCATTCTAACCTCCAAGTCATTCTCAACATTACCTGACTCACATTATAAGAGATATCGACATTGTTCCAGCTATTTTGTATTTATCAACATTTTTTTGTTTACCCTTTCTTTCTAATGTTTGAAGAAGAATCTAAACTCGAAGCCGCAAAAACGCTGCTACTTTATCGCCTCATATCGACTCTCAAACTAATAATCACTGTTTGTCTTCATTTGTTCTTTTCTGTTATTTTCGTTGCCTTTTGCGCATATATACATATATATATATAATTACATATATATATGTGTGTGTGTATACATATGTGTGTGTGCATATATATACATATATTTATATATATATGCATATGTATATATATATGTATATATATGCATATACATACACACATATATATATATATACATATATATATATATATATATATATATATATATATATATATATATATATATATATATATATATATGCATACAATCATATATATATATATATATATATATATATATATATATATATATATATATACACATATATGTGTGTGTTGGTGTGAGTGTATATACACACACAAATTTAATTTAGATAGGTGGCGATGAATCATGTACATAAAATATTGTAAATAAATTGAAATTACAGAAAGAAAACAACTTCGCGTTAATTGTTTAATCGTTAAAAAAGGGGGAGATAATATCAAGAAGCTAAAAATCAATTTCACAGCAAATTGAATTTTCCTGCTTACGTGTACGTATGTTCTAAAGACATTCTCATACATATTCATACATGAATACATAGCTACATATACATGTGTACGCATACATTAATCTTGTATGAAATGGAAACATACGCGCATGCGTATATCTATACATATGCGCGTACATAGCACAGATGTACAGTTGAAGTAAATGGTTTTCCGTCGGTTTCGATAATTAGTATTCCCTTTGTTCAATCAGCCAAACTACTCAGTCGCTGCATTAATTTGCACGTGACGGAGTATAGCGCATACACTTACGTATAATGTAATATTCGTACAGAATTAGCATGACGGTGTATGACGAGGTCGGCCGTTTGAATTTCATCCGGCGAACTTCCCTAGAGTCTACCAACCTCTTTTCACTTGACGTGCTTCTATCCATTCACGACTATAACAAAAGACAATCAAGATTCCAAGCAATGGTATCGAAACCGAGGCTTCATGACTACGAAAGAAATTCCATAGCCACTCGGCCATGCTTGCACGACATCTAGCTATCTACAGTTAATACACACACATGCGCGCGCACGCACACACAGGTCCACACACACACACACACACACACACACACACACACACACACACACACACACAGAGGCATACACTTGAAGAGCTCCTAAATAGTTCCAAATTAATTTACAAAGCATTTGTCAAACGTGGCTGTAGCAGAAGCCATTTTTCCACGGTACAACCCCAGATCGCTTTTTGCAAAGCGAACATCTTAAAACACAGCTACACCTGCGCCTCTTTCTTTCTGTCCATACAACCATACATACATACATACATACATTCATACATACATACATATATTCATACATACATACATACATACATACATAGACATAATGATTTGGGATAGAGAAGAGAAACTGTGTACAGTTGTGGAAATCAGCTGCCAAGTGGATGTTGACATAAAGACAGAGATCAGCGGAAAAAAAAAACTATTGAGAAATCTACAGTTATTCTATCCAAATTACAAGTTCAGGTTTATACCTGTAATTATTGGGCCACTGGGATATCTAAGACAGTGCCTAAATACTAATCTGGATAAATTAGGCTCCTCAAACCCAGAAACAAGAAAGCTGATTCGAAGACTACTGATTCTAGCTATCACTAGAACAGTAAAAATCTGTAAAACTTTCCAGAAGTTTAGTATTTAAGTATACATGAGCATGATAGACATGCAACTATGTGCATGAGAATACATACATAAAACAAAAGGTACAAATCTACAGACATATGTACATACATACATACGTACGTATGTGCGTATACGTACATACGTATATAAATGCATACATACATAAATGCATATATACATAGGCGCAGAAGTGGTTGTGTGGTAAGTAGCTTGGTTACCATCCACATGATTCTGATTTCTGTCCCACTGCGTGGCACCTTGGGCAAGTATCTTCTGTTATAACGTCTACCAAAGCCTTGTGAGTGGATTTGGCAGACGGAAACTGAAAGAAGTCCGTCGTATATATATATATATATATATATATATATATATATATATGTGTGTGTGTGTGTGTGTGTGTGTGTATGTGCATGTGTGTGTGTGTGCGTGTGTGCGTGTGTGTATGCGCGTGCGTATGTGTGTATGTTTGTGTTTGCCCCCCCCCCAACATCGCTTGAAAACCGATGCTGGTGTGTTTACCTCTCCGTTACTTAGCGGTTCGGCAAAAGAGACAGATAGAACAAGTACTAGGCCTACAAAGAATAAGCCCTGGGATCGATTTGTTCGACTAAAGGCGGTGCTCCAGCATAGCCGCAGTCTAATGACTGAAACAAGTAAAAAAAATAAAAGAATACATACACACACACATACATACATACATACATACATACATACATACATACATACATACATGCAAAAAATTCTCTGTTGATGTTGCAATTCCAATGAAGGAAACTTGGATCTAGGTTAGAAACCGGCTCTTTCTCTATTGGCAGGAAATCTTGAGATAAAACTAGATAATGACACATACATACATATATACATACATACGTACATACATACATGCACACGCATACACATACACATGATATACTCGTTTAATGGTAAGTTCAGACACATAATAACACAATTATTTGCATATGCATACACAAGACATGTGGAAGCAGATGAATGCAGATACCTACCATTATGTATGCACACACACACACACACACACACATATACACACACACACACACATACATACACACATGCATGCAAGTATACGCATAGGAAGTTACCTATACATATGCATACTCGAATGCCAACGTCCTTTTCTGCAATTACAATTGTATTGTTCTCCTTCTATATCTCTCATTATCTTGCCACAACTCTCTCTCTCTCTCTCTCTCTCTCTCTCTCTCTCTCTCTCTCTCTCTCTCTCTCTCTCTCTCTCTCTCTCTCTCTCAATCACTCACTCACTCACTCACTCACTCACTCTCTCTCTCTCTCTCTCTCTCTCTCTCTCTCTCTCTCTCTCTCTCTCTCGTCTCATTCCTTTCCTTTCTTACATCTACCCCTACATCTCTTCTCTGTCTCTCTCTCATTCTGTCTTCTCTCTCTTCTTTAAATTTCGTGTCAGTACATAAATACACCAAATTAAATCTGTTCTTTTGTTGCTGTTGTTGTTGTTGGTGATGGCGGTTTTAGTATATGGGGCATTCGGTGGCACTGATGCATATGTCGTTGTTCTTGTTGTTGTCGGTGGCAGCGGCGTTGTTTGTGCTGATGTACATCTCATCGTTGTTTTTATTATTGTTGTTAAGACTCATGGCAATATTGATGCAGCAAAGGTACGAACAAAGGCAATCCAGTCGTGACCACGACGTCTTTGTTTTTTTTTTTGCTTTTGTTTTTCCCCCCAGACATATCTAGGACAACATCATTCAAATTGTTCTTATCTTTTTCAAATGGTAAGATATCAGGTAATGGAAATTTGGTTGCTATTTTTAGCAAATAGAACAACCACGTACAAGACCTCTGTTCAAGTCTCTAAAAACGTTATTGTTTAAAGCTGCATGGCAATGTTAACATAGCAGACATATGCCCAAAGGCCATCAAGCCGTGAGCATAATTTCTCATTTGTATTTTTATATGGTTTTTCTCAGACACACCAAGGATAACCGAACTTAAAATGTTCTTTACTATTTCTGTTTTTTAAGATGGTAAGATGTTATATAACGAAGATTTGGTAGCTATTTCTAATAAATAGAACAACCGCTTAGAAGGCCACCGTTTTGGTTTATAATAACGTTATTGTTTGTCAACGTGCATTATTTATTAAGCTGACACTTTGCCAAAGACAGGTTGCTTGGAATTGTTTGCTTGTGTCATGTGAAAAATTCCTGACAATAATGTGCGCTAATTTATTGATGCCTCAACAACAAACAGGAGGCCTTAAGGGTGGAGAAATCTATTTAGTACCAGGGCAAATTGCAATACTTTAAACATCTCAGAACCCGCGTGTGGGTTGCCAAAAAATAATGAATTATTTTATGCGTAAGTTTAAAGACTTTTAATGTATCAATGATGTGTTGTCTTTTGTATTTGCCTGAGGCCATGCTGGGGCAATGCCTTGAAGGCTTTTAGTCGACCAAATCGACCACAGGA
>NC_142934.1:78617725-78630225 GCF_046866305.1 Octopus bimaculoides | reverse complement strand
TTTCGCCTCTTCTCGTTCAGAGTTCGAATGTCGTCGAGGCCAGCTTTGCCCCTTATCCTCTTGGGGTTACCAGTCGAGCACTGAGGTCAATGTAATCGACTCATTCCCCATCTTATTTATTGTGCCGACATTTGAACAGTAATGAGGCAAGCTGGCAGACTCGTTAGAGAGTCGGAGATAATGCTCAACAACGTTTTTTCGGCTCTTCTCGTTCTGAGTTCAAATGCCACCCAGGTCAGCTTTGTCCTTTATCCTTTCTTCTTTTAACAAAAGAGTACCAGTCGAGCACTGAGGTCAACGCACTGGACTCATTCCTCCACTTAATTTATTGTGCCGATATTAGAAATGCGGTGAGCTGGCAAATCGTTAGATTGCCGGACAAAATACTTAGCGGTAGTTTTTTTTTTTCGATTTCACGACGGAATTCAAATTCCGCTGGGATCAGATTTTCCCCTTCTCCTTTCGGGGTTGATTAAATGAGTAACAGTCGAGCTCTGGGGTCAGTGCAATCGACTACCCCCACCCCCAACTTAATTTCAGGCCTTGTGCTGACATTAGAAAGGTAAGGCGGTGAGCTGGCAGAATCGTTAGCAAGCCGAACAAAATACTTTGCAGGTTTTTTTTCTTTTCACTTTACGTTCGGAATTCAGATTCCGATGAGGATAATCTTGTCTTTAAACCTTTCGGGGCTTTCGACGAAGAGCTATGCTCGAAACGTCCAAACACTCTCTCTTCTTATCGGGCGTCGAACGAATACATTCCATTTGCATGTCCCCTTGTTAGTTATTGTCATTTTTAATGTTCGTTTATTCGATTTGGTAAAATAAGTGCCAGTTAATGTAAACAATTGGCCCCAAAATTGCTGGCTGTGTGTATATAGAAGAAAGAATTATTTCACGTTGCTGCTAGTTTGTGTTCATCTTCAGCAATATATTCGTTCTACACAAACATATACACATATAGCTTTAAAGTATCACCCGCAAGAAAATTTTACAGTTTGGGCTACATTCATTCATACAGGAAAGTTGTTATTGTCTGAAAAGTTTCGTTTTTTTTTTCTCTTTGAAGAATTTTTCATGTACTGTTTGAAAGTTACGTGTCTTCACTCATTCCTTCATTCATGCACACATACATTATGTGTGTGTGTGTGTGTGTGTGTGTGTGTGTAGATATAGTATTATGTAAAGGTAAGATCCAAGGATCAAGGCGTAGGAAGATAGAAAGCTTCAAGCAGTCCGTAAAAAGCATAAAAATGCAATAGTGGTTTATTAACGTAAAAGGTTGTAAATTTTTTCCGTATCGAGGTTCAATAAACTGAAAAAATTGTTTCACAGCTTACAGTTAGCAGCAGAAGTTGCTGTGTATACAAATAAAAATTCAATCAAATCTCCTGCTAATGAACATGGGATCCCTTGACAATAATGTTAACTTCTTTTGATTAGGGTATGTTTGGCCCGACGAGTAGCTAGCAGATGACCCTTCATTTGGATAATTACTACTTCCGGGGTTCTCGTAGCCATGAAACATATGGAGCCTGGATTTTATTGACTCCATTCCTTAAGTTTGCATGTATATATGTATATATATATATATTGATAGAAAGAGTAGCGGTCATTCTCATAGTTCTTTTGTCTTAATAACGGTCTTACAGGGGCGAAATGCTTAGCGGTATTTCGTCTGCCGCTACGTTCTGAGTTCAAATTCCGCCGAGGTCGACTTCGCCTTTCGGGGTCGATTAAATAAGTACCAGTTACTCACTGGGGTCGATCTAATCGACTGGCCCACTCCCCAAAACTTTCGGGCCTTGTACCTAGAATAGAAAAGAATATCAGTTGTCAGGTTGTCAAGCTGTGGTGTGTGACTAACACAAACGCAACGAAACACACACACACACACACACACCACGCGCGCGCGCGCACACATATGTATATCTGTATATACAGCGGTTTTCCACATCGTTTCCTCACAAGATATTGATGGGCTCGGAGATATAGTAAAAGATACTTGTCTATGGTGCCGCGCAATGGAACTGAACCTAAACCACGTGGATGCAAAAGCAAGCTTCTTAACCACACAACTATAACATTCAATCATATATACGTACACACGCGCGCGTAAGCGAGCAGAGGAGACAAATATATTTAGTTTTGGTTTACAGGGAAGAAATTTTTTCTCCGCTCCACTCAAACTAATAAATTATTGTAAATATATCTCTATATTCTATATTAGTTTATCACAACAAACATAATATTATTATCTCCGATTGTTTAGAGAGCAGCAATATAATATAAGATTCCTTATATCTGGAGCCAATAGATTTTTTCATTATTATTATCATTATCATTATTATTATTATCATCATTATTATCATTGTTATTATTATTATTATTATTATTATTATTATTATTATTATTATTATTATTATTATTATTATTTATAGTTTGTGGTTTAACACACTACATCCACCCACCCACCTTTCTCTCTTTTTTGAAGTGGGTGCACACATTTCATTCGTTCGTTTTGACAGTAACCTAGAAAATTTTCAAATTCTAAAAGAAAGAGAGAAAAGAAAATGGCGTTGACCAATTTAACAAACCAAACAGTTGTACTTTCAAAATCGATTTGTCTGTGTTGTCAATACGTACCTGATGAATATTCATTCACAATTTATCGAGTTCCAAGTTGAATGTCAATATTTGTTCATTTATTATTATTATTATTATTATTATTATTATTATTATTATTATTATTATTATTATTATTATTATTATTATTATTATTATTGTTATCATTATTATTATTATTATTATTATTATTATTATTATTATTATTATTATTATAATAATAATTATTATTATTATTATTATTATTATGCCGGAATTACGACTTTTAAAATCAGTCGATTTTTAAATTCCAGTTGGCTAGGAACATTTTCTCTTTCAGTTCTTCTGGTTTCCATTGGTTTCTACTATTGCTGCGGCTACGCTAGGGCCTTGCCTTCGTGAGTTTTCGTTAATTATATCGACCCTGTCTTGCAGTACTTTGCTTGCTACCTTACTTAAATCGATTTCTATTTACCGATGTAGTTTGTTAGATTAAATATGTCTACATTTCGGAAATTCACTCATTTAATCACATCATCACAGTTATACAAATGTTTTGCAGTATACATATGCTGCTCATTAAATTATCCAGTATCTCATATTACACAAAGGTTGAATATACACTCCCTGGCAGCTTCTGCTTCAACGAATGTATACATACATACGTGTAAATATATATATATAATTATGGCATATTCTGTTGAGAACGTAGTAGAGTACAATATAAAGATCGTCCGCCTTCAGATTTTACCCTGGGCTATCCAGTAGTAATGTAATACATTTTTCCAGGTTTGCGTTTGAGCTTCTGTTGTGTGGAGAACTTCTGGAGAGCTACGTTGCGTAGAAACAATTGTTTGTAGTGATTGAAAATAAATGTCAAATCGTACTCTCTCTTGTTGACTTCATTTTTTTTTTTTCAATTATATATACGTTAATTGCACAAGCAGGCTGTTCTGTTGATCGGATCAACTGAAACCCTCGTCGTCGTAACCGACGGAGTGCCAGTTTAAGTGTGTATGTGTGTTTATTACACACACACACACACACACACACACACACACACACACACACACACACACTTATATATGTGTGTGTGTTTGTGGGTCTTTGCTTTTCTGATCCTCACCGCTTGTCAAAAGTGGTGTTGATAGAGACCGTTGATATAGTGGTTCGGCAAAAAAGACGGATGTAGTAAATGCTAGACAGAAAGAAAAAGGAAGAAAAGAAAGAAAGGAAGGAAGGACTGGAATCGATTTATTCGACTAAACTCTTAAAGGCGGTGCCCTAGCATGATCGCAGTCCAATGACTGCAGTAAAAGAATAAACGAAAACAAGAATACACACACACGCACACATGCACACACACACACATGCACACCCACACACACACAGGCACACACGCACACGCAAACACATACAAACACGCACACGCAAACACATACAAACACGCACATACATATTGATATGATGAGACAGATTCATTATATTGATTATATTGTCACGTTCATTGCGTGAACGTCTCTAGGATGCAATCAACTTGACAAGGCCCACTCTGCTTCAAGGGACCCATTAATGCTAATATCTGCAATTATATCCTTGGGAATCATACAGCTAATCAAAGCGACTGCTGTTTTGCAACCTGAACTATAAAAAGGCTTTTAATGCACTGCAGAAATCTCCGTGAAGCCGAGGCCCTCACACGGTTGTTGTAAAACGCCTACTTTCTAGTTGAAATCTTTTATGGTTCGTATCCCAGAGCCATAACTCTGCTGTGTCCCAGAGTAAATACCATAAATTCTGAATTCCAACTAGTGCGGGAATCTGCGTAGTCTGCGGGTCTTTTATATCTTTCATCGAGTTTACTTGTTTTTTTCAATCATTGGCCTGCAGCCATTATGGTGCACTGCCTTGAAGTGTTTAGTAGACTAAGTACCTCAGTTTGGTGCTCATTCTATCGGTTTCTTTTGCCGGACTGCTAAGTTACAGGGACGTTAACTAACCAACACTAGTTGTCAACCGGTGGGTGGGAAACATATACATACATATACATATACATTCTAACACACATACACACACATACGTATACACACACACACGCTCATACACACACGTACATACACATATATAAGTACATACGACGAGATTCTACACAGTTTCCCCTCTACCAAATTCTTTCAAAAGACATTGGTCGGCCCTGGGCTATGACAGAAGACACTTGCCTTAGGCGACACGGAATGTGACTGAATCGCTACCCACGTGGTTGCCAAGCGAAATTTGTGAAAATAACAACCAGATCTATTTCGAAATTTTAAAGAAGAGAAAGATAGTAATAACGCTTTGGCTAATATAATCCTAGGAATACAAAATGGTGGAATAATGAAAGTTTACTTCATTAAGACTGAATAAGAGTTAAAGACCCCCCCCCAAAAAAAAAACCCACTTCGTTATAGCTCCATTTAAAGGGACTTTAGTTTTCTTCGATCGAACAGACAGACGATCAAAAATGTTCCAACTGTAATTACCCTGTCATCTGAAAGGGTCGAACAACGTATAATGTTAGCGAGGAGATTTGGTTGTTACTTCACATACGCGTACATATACGCACACACAGAGACACACTCACCTAGGCACGCAGATCATGATTTCGTAATTATTGCAGTATTCTGCTTTTAGGGGGCTAGCTTTGAGAGTTGTATTCCCTCGCGTTCGGTAAAAATGTGTTTATTATGGTAGTTTGACTTTAGAGTCCCTCTTAGCGTGAGACATTTATGTATAGTAATACCCTTTTATATATATATATATATATATATATATATATATATATATATATATATATATATATATATATATATATATATATACACAATGAGCTTCTTTCAGTTTCCGTCTACAAAATCCACTCACAAAGCTATGGTCGGCCCTTGGCTGTAGTAGAAGACACTTGCCCAAGGTGCCACGCAGTGGGACTGAACTTCCGAACCATGTGGCTGGTAAGCAAGCTGCAAGTTTCAAAGCAGTTGTCCATAGGTATTCTTCTTACTGATTTTGGAAAAGATGTTTAAATCTGCAGGCAACTAAGCTCTATGGCTATTGCTTGGAGGTTAATTTAGGTTACCCGTAGAATATAAGCCTTCTTTATAGAGTCAAGATAGCTCCAAGCATTTGTGAATTAATGGATGAGATAATGTGTGCTTGTATACGGAGGTGCGCCGATATACTTGTTCTCATATAACCGCAGTACAAGTCACTTTAGTACACCATTCTGCAATCAGTCAGGTGCCCTTCTTATGTTCAAGGTTCGACATGCCAAGACTGCCTAGTTTTCTTTGTTGTGCTGCATGCATACAATCAGCTAGGCTCTTGTTTGCAGTACATTATTTGATGTTGTCAGTCCACAGCCGTCTTTGATCGACTCCTGCTCTCTTTCCTCACCATACTTCCTGAAAAGAGGACCTTAAACAAATAACCGTGCCTTATGTCGCAAATATGAAAGCTTTGTGGTCTTGACCATCAACAATAGGTGTCTTAAGACGTTCACCTTTTACACTATGCGTGCATTTGTTTATACTGTGTGTGTGTGTGTGTGTGTGTGTGTGTGTGTGTGTGTGTGTGTGTGTGTGTGTGTGTGTGTGTGTGTGTTTGTGTGTGTGATATGTACAGATACAATCCTAGGAAACACTGATGGAGAAATTTTTTGGAATATTTTACGAATATCCTCTAAAGAAATTATCGGTCAGATTTAGAGGACGCAAATCAGTTTGCATTGGTCTTTCATGGTAAATCCCACAATCTTGTTATATAGCCCATTTCATCTGATAATAGTTAAAAAGAGAATATATAACCAGGCCACGCGTACTATAAGAATATATGTATGTATTTACGCAGCTATGTACATATATACCTGTATGTATATGCGCATATATATGCATATATATATATGTTCTGCCGGCCACTCCTTGCGGCAACACCTGTCTGTGTTTGGATTGTCCATGCACAGGGGCCATCCGGACTCCCGTTTGCGCCGTGAACAGGGATTAATCTTCTATCTTCGCTCCTTTGCGCCACATGGGCTCAACTCCCCTCCACTCTTCATCTAACCCCCTCCTCCTGTCTCTCTCCCCCACCCTCCCTCCTACCACCCATCTCTCCCCTCCCCCACCTCCTGCTCCGACTCCTACTTCTTTGTACGTCTCTTCACCTCTCTTCATACTTCTCTCCACTCCCACTTCTCTTCACCCCTACTCTTTCTCTCCTCTCTCTTACTCTCTCTCACTCTCTTCTCTCGTACTCCCCCCTCTCTCACTCTTACTCTCTACACTCTTACTCTCCTACTCTTTCACTCCTCTTTCTCTCCTCTCTCTTACTCTCTCTCACTCTCTTCTCTCGTACTCCCCCCTCCCCCCTCTCCCGTACTCCCCCCTCTCTCACTCTTACTCTCTACACTCTTACTCTCCTACTCTCTACACTCTTACTCTCTTACTCTCTCACCCTTACTCTCTCACTCTCTTCCCCTCTCTCTCACTCTCTTTCTCTTCCTTTCTTCTTCCCCCCATACCCCTCTTCCCTCTCTCTCACTCTCTTTCTCTTCCTCTCTTTCTCTTCCTCTCTTTCTCCCCCCATACCCACCTTCCCCTCTTTCTCCCCCCATACCCACCTTCCCCCTCTCTCAATCCCCCTTCCCTCTCTTATACCCACCCTCTCTCCTCTCTTCCTCTCCCCTCCCATACCCATCTTCCCCCTCTCTTACATCGACCTTCCCCTTCTCCCTCCTCGTCAACACTCCCTCATAAGCTCATCCCACCACACCCCAACACACTCCTACTCTACCTTCCCACTCCACCCCATCCAATTCCTTACACCCACCACCCACCCCTACCCACATACCCCACCCTACCCACATACCCCTACCTCTACCCCACACTCCACCCATGCCTTCCCCACCTCCCAACACCCTCACATCACACCACACCAATACCCTTGCATCACACCACGCACACCACACCAATACCCTCGCATCACACCACGCACACACTACAACTGACCAACTACTTTCTCCCTTTCTCCCTTCCCCCATTTTCACACTACATACGTCAAGATCACCAGCAGTCTACCTCCCACACACAGCCCCTCGTTCCCGATCACCGTTCGTTATCTCCCCCTTTCTTAGCTCTCCTGAAATAAGAATTTCTAACTTCCGGTCAGTCAGCCATTGTTATGATCGGCCATTATTATGATTGACCGTTGACTGAACACTATTCAATTTTTTTTCTCCGTGTTTTTCTCCTTGTCTCCGTATTCTTTCTGTTGAAGAGCGTAGCTCGAAACGTCAAAGACTTTCCGTATTCCCGAGCGTCATACTAATATATACTTTTGTTATTTACACCACCTGTCCTCGTCTGTTGTTATTTTTTGTATAATCTCCCACATATAATACACGCTCACGTGGTCGCACCAGCTAATCCTGTCTCCTCTCATCACACACTACCAACTTTTGGATTCTACCTTCTTTCCTTCTGGATCTGGACTGTTTGATTCTGAACTTTATACCCTCCGGCTGCACCTCTCCTACCCACGGATTTACACTGGACCCATCTTCTGATTGGAAATCGCTTCAATATACCACGACGTCTAAAAAACTTTTGAACTTTTCCACTTTTGTAAACCTCCTTTATCATCCTTTTTTACCTTACTTTCCTTCACCTACCGTCTCTTCGTACTCTGGATGTTCCTAATCTGTCTTCTCTAATCTGCACCTATTACTTTGTATTCTTCTCCCTCACTTTCTTTTCTCCTCTCGTTTCTTCTCTCCCTGTCACCCCATTTCTCCCTATTGTCCCATCTTCCTTTTTGCTTTGTTTTTTTCTCCCACCTCGCATATATTTTCTTCTCACAACCCCTTTTTCGTTTTTTCTCCTCATGCCTTTATTTTTTTCCCCCACACCTGTTAAAAAAGTTTTTTTTCCAGTTTTTCCCCCCCTTTTTTTTCTTTTTTTTCCTTTTTTTCCACGTCCAATTTTCTCATCACGCTTGTTTTTTTCCACCACACCTTTTGTAATTCTCCTTCCCACGTCTAATTTTCTTTTCTCTCTCGTTCCATCATGCCTGACTACAAATCTTTCCAACTCACTCTCCACAACCGCCTAAAACTATACCTCCGCACACTTCCCTCTCTATACTTTCAACCTACTATACGACTCTCCTTACTCATATTCAAGAAGACTCGTTTCTCTAGTCATATTACGTTTCTCAGTCGCTGCTTACATCACCGCCTCATCCCTAAGGGTTTCCGCCTCCATTTCCACCCCACTCTCCACTCCTCTACCACCATTCTACCCATACTCCGCACCACATCCTACCGCCTTATGCGGGCCACCATTCGCTCCAATCTCTCTAAAATCCACACTATCGACCGCCTTCTTCCTCCAGCCTTTTCCATATTTTTCTCCTCTCTGTCACCCTCCCATGCTCACAATACATTGCGCTTTATCATTCAACTTAATCATCTCTTTCATACATTTCTTACCGACACTAAGCTCCGCAAACTTCACTCACTCCTCCATTCCTCTACACCCGATGCCACTACCCCAACCCCTCCACCACCCTTCTCCCTCCCTGATGTGCATTCCCCACCCACACCCAACCACCCTGCCTCTCCCACACACACTCCACCCCCTCCCTCCCAGCCCTCCACCATCCCGACCGCCCCTCCTAACCCTACTTCATCCCCTCCTACTTCTATTCCACCCACCCCCTCTCCACTTCAGCCTGTCGTTACCATTCCCCCAGATCTTCCTCTCTCTGAGGCGGAGCGCTCCGTCCTCAATAGGGGTCTGCGCTTCATCCCACTCACTCCATCCTGCAAGGAATTTCAAACCCGTGCTGATGTCCACAGCTTTGTGCGCCGCGTTAGGTTGGGTGCGCTTTTCCATAACACACCACCCGCACCCAACGAGGACTGCTTCACTGACCTGGGCCGACGACCATCCCAGTGGACGCCTGCTCCTGGCCAGTTCCAGGCAGTTGATCTTTTCGCGGGCGCCTGCCAACGTGCTGTGGGCCGGTTTAACTTTTCCAGGCGTCCATCTCGACTCAACATCTCCCCAGCCGAACTCTCGGCCCTTCGATCCCTCCGACGCCGCACGGACATCATCATAAAACCGGCTGATAAGGGTGGAGCCGTGGTAGCATGGCGCGCGGACCTCTACGAGGCCGAAGCTCTCCGTCAACTTCGAGATACCTCATTCTACCGCCCTCTGCCCTCCGACCCCACGCCCAGCTACCAACAGACTGTGTCCTCCACTATCCATGACCTCATCCTCTCCTCCCGTCTCCCCGCCACCGCCTCCAACCTTATTGTTCGCACCCCACGCACCCCCACCATTTACTTCCTCCCCAAGATCCATAAACCGAACAACCCTGGCCGCCCCATCGTCTCCGCCTGCAACTGCCCCACCGAGCTTATCTCAAAATACCTAGACCGTGTCCTCGCCCCCCTAGTGGCTTCTCTCCCTTCCCACATTCATGACACTAACCACGCGCTTCGTCTATTCAACTCTTTCTCTTTCCCTCCCGGCCCTTCTAAGCTTCTCTTCACTCTAGACATCCAGAGCCTCTATACAGTGATCCCCCACGACGAGGGGCTGTGTGCCCTGAAGTTTTTTCTAGACCAACGCCCCAACCCACAACCCGACACCTCCACACTCATTCGTCTGGCCGAACTTGTCCTATCTCTCAACTGCTTCTCGTTCGCGGGAGATATCTACCAGCAAATCTCGGGAGTGGCCATGGGGACGAGAATGGGCCCCAACTACGCGAACCTCTTCGTTGGTTATGTTGAGGCCCAAATATTCTCCAGTTTCACTGGTCCCACTCCCGAACTATACGGTCGGTATATCGACGACTGTATCGGTGCCACCTCTCTCTCCCGTGAACATCTTGACTCGTTCCTCTCTTTCGTTCAATCTTTCCATCCTGCCCTCCACTTCTCCTGTACTGTCTCTGACACCTCTGTCCCCTTTCTCGACATTTCGGTCAGCATCCTCCACTCCGCCCTTAGCACCTCCATCCACTACAAACACACAGACTCACACTCCTATCTCAACTTCTCCTCCTCCCACCCTAGACACACAAAACTTTCCATCCCCTATTCCCAATTCCTCCGTCTACGCAGACTTTGTAGCGACAGCCATGACTTTGAGACTCAGTCTCAACTCATGGCTCACCACTTTAGCCTGCGTGGATATCCACCCACCACCATCCACACCGCCCTTGCCAGAGCACGTTCTGTGGACCGTGCATCTGCTCTCTCCCCCCGAACCCGCCCTGCCGTTTCCCGCCTCCCTTTTCCCCTCACCTACCATCCCACCACCCTACCCCTCCAACGCTCCATTCTCCGAGCTTTTCGGCGCCTCCAGTCCGACCCCTCCACCTCCCACATCTTCCCTAATCGACCCCTCCCCTCCTTCAAACGAGCCCACAACCTACGGGACCTCTTGGTCCACAGCTTCTTCCCCAACCCAACCTCCCAACCTGGCTCGTTCCCCTGCTCCCGCCCACGCTGCCGCACTTGCCCTTACCTCTCCAACACCACCCTCCTCACCAGCACCCATCACCGACCCTATCGCATCACCGACTCCTTCACCTGCACGTCTACCAACATCATATATTGCCTCTCCTGCTCTCTCTGCCAATCCCTGTACATCGGACAAACGGGGCGGCGCCTGGCCGACCGATTCGCGGAACACCTCCGAGATATCAACGTCGGCAATGACACCCCGGTGTCACGCCACTTCCGTTCTGCCGGCCACTCCTTGCGGCAACACCTGTCTGTGTTTGGATTGTCCATGCACAGGGGCCATCCGGACTCCCGTTTGCGCCGTGAACAGGGATTAATCTTCTATCTTCGCTCCTTTGCGCCACATGGGCTCAACTCCCCTCCACTCTTCATCTAACCCCCTCCTCCTGTCTCTCTCCCCCACCCTCCCTCCTACCACCCATCTCTCCCCTCCCCCACCTCCTGCTCCGACTCCTACTTCTTTGTACGTCTCTTCACCTCTCTTCATACTTCTCTCCACTCCCACTTCTCTTCACCCCTACTCTTTCTCTCCTCTCTCTTACTCTCTCTCACTCTCTTCTCTCGTACTCCCCCCTCTCTCACTCTTACTCTCTACACTCTTACTCTCCTACTCTTTCACTCCTCTTTCTCTCCTCTCTCTTACTCTCTCTCACTCTCTTCTCTCGTACTCCCCCCTCCCCCCTCTCCCGTACTCCCCCCTCTCTCACTCTTACTCTCTACACTCTTACTCTCCTACTCTCTACACTCTTACTCTCTTACTCTCTCACCCTTACTCTCTCACTCTCTTCCCCTCTCTCTCACTCTCTTTCTCTTCCTTTCTTCTTCCCCCCATACCCCTCTTCCCTCTCTCTCACTCTCTTTCTCTTCCTCTCTTTCTCTTCCTCTCTTTCTCCCCCCATACCCACCTTCCCCTCTTTCTCCCCCCATACCCACCTTCCCCCTCTCTCAATCCCCCTTCCCTCTCTTATACCCACCCTCTCTCCTCTCTTCCTCTCCCCTCCCATACCCATCTTCCCCCTCTCTTACATCGACCTTCCCCTTCTCCCTCCTCGTCAACACTCCCTCATAAGCTCATCCCACCACACCCCAACACACTCCTACTCTACCTTCCCACTCCACCCCATCCAATTCCTTACACCCACCACCCACCCCTACCCACATACCCCACCCTACCCACATACCCCTACCTCTACCCCACACTCCACCCATGCCTTCCCCACCTCCCAACACCCTCACATCACACCACACCAATACCCTTGCATCACACCACGCACACCACACCAATACCCTCGCATCACACCACGCACACACTACAACTGACC
>NC_142934.1:78587725-78615225 GCF_046866305.1 Octopus bimaculoides | reverse complement strand
TAACTCACATACATGCGTGCGCGCGTGTAATATTGAAAATACTACAATGCAGCATAACGCATTCCCGCAAGATTGCGTCTGAGGAATGTACTTCATCAAAACCGTACTCTAAACAGTACTTCATTACAATTGTACTTCAAAGCTTAGAGTAGGGACATTCTTCTACAAGAAAAAAAACAAAAAAAACAAACTAATGTAGCAGAATAGAGATTTCTGAAGAAATGTTGCAGATCAAAAATAAGTGTTGAATATATATACTCCATTAACCCCCAGTGCATAACTGGTACTTATTTTATCGACTCCAAAAGGACTGAAAGGCAAAGTCGACCTCGGCGGAATTTGAACTCAGAACGTAATGATGGAGGAAATGCCGCTAGTTATCTTCTCCGGTCAGCTCGCCACCTTATATAATATAATATAATATAATATTATATTATATCTAGAACGGAACCATTTCTGAAATCCCTGTTATATGGTGTCTTATTTCTTCATCCTAAGATTACATTATTCAATGTGATTTTCTCCCTTATCAAGACAGAGGCGGTATCCCAGCCTGGCCGCAATCCAATGACTGCAACAAATAAAAAACAAAAGCTATAATTATGGCTAAATTAAAAAAAACTTCAGCTGCTATACTGGCTGTGAGAAACGATACTGGGTCATTTATAGGCAAACGACGTTCAAATTCCACCAAGGTCGACTTTGCCTTTCATCCTTTCGGGGTCGATAAACTAAGTATCAGTTGCGTACTGGGGTCAATATTATTTCCACCCCCCAAAAAAAAATTTCAGGCCTTGTGCCTATAGTAGAATGGATTATTTATTGGCAATGAAAAACTAGGATGGGTAACTTATATGCAATAAGAAATCATTGGTGGTCATTTATAGGCAACGAAAAACTTTAGTGGAGGCAATTAAAAATAGTTATGGTAGTTCCTATATAGGCAATGAAAAAATATGATGTGTCATTTATAGATTATAAGAAACTACTTTAGTCGATGAACCAGTGAACCTGCCTCTACATGGACGTTCGATTTGCAAGAAATTGTGAGTTAAATTTCCTTTCCTAAATTTCTTACAATATTAAAAGAGAGGAAGCTTCAGCGTGATCACTCTACCTCTTAGAAATAACAGACATATATCTCTGATATCTCTAAAATAACGTCTTAGAAAAGACAAAACGAAATATCAGATAACGAGATCTTAGTTGCAATTACTCGATTATTACGGTTGTAATTTCTGTGGTCTAGAAGTCCATTTGATTGGGTTTGATTTAGGACTAAATAAAAAAAAAACCTTCAGCTGCCACAATTGAACCAAGTGCAACAACAATGGCAACGGCGACAACAACAAAACAGCAACAAAACAACATCAGCAACAACAAGGAAAGCGGTAACTGCAAGAAATGCTACACCAACAGTAACGGCAACACGAACGACTTAGTGATGTTTTTTGCTGCTGATGATAACATCAGCAGCAAAAAACATCACTAAGAACTGCGGAGAAGAAGTCTGGTATGTGTTCTCTTTTAAAGTAACCTACTGAAAAGTCATATGTACAAAGCTGTTAAACAGAGGAAATTAATGAATTAGTGTATGTATAGACTACGTGTGTTTATATAGATACATATATACATACATGGATACATACTTGTATGTATGTATGTATGTATGTATGTATGTATGTATAGGGAAAGACACATACACACTCACACATAGAGCTATATATATACACACAGTTATGTTATTGTATTGTATTTTATTTTAATATCACCTATGATATATTTGCAAAGAACATATGTAGAAGGTAAAAGACAGAGAGGAAAAAGAGAAAGAGAGAGAAGGGGGATGAAGGAAGATAGAAAAGAGAGAGGGAGAGAGAGTGAGAGAAAGAAAGAGAATGAGTAAGAAAAAGTGAGAGAGGTTTCAGCAATGTTCTTGGCCTCAGCTTGTCTCCTCGAAGATTCCATTTTCAAACGCAAAAAAAGAAAAAATGAAAAATGACTTGACTCCAAGTAGATTTAATATAAAATTAAATGAAATATAAAATAAAATGGAGATTTTATAGAAACAAGGAGAAATAGTTTTAAGAAATTTCAAAATAAAAGAATAAGAAAGTTTTTAGAAAAATATGTATGAAATAAAATAAAGTAATAGATATAAAAAAAAAAAATGACTGAATGGAAAATATTTAAAGAGTAAAAACAACACTCAGGAGAAAATCTGTATATGTATAAATTATATATATATATATGTGTGTGTGTGTGTGTGTGTGTGTGTGTTTATATATATATTTATCTACACGCACACACACACACACACGTTTGTGTTTGTCCAAAATGAAGGAGGGAAAAAAAGGAGAAGGAAAAAGAAGCAGATGAGGACTCTTGATTGCGTCCGCCATGTAAAACAGAATGTCTTTCAATTATTTATGGGAAATTTAACACACACACACACACACACACAAAGAAAGAGAATGAGAGAGAGAGAGAGAGAGAGAGAGAGAAATAACTGATCTAATGAAATCTTATATATTTGACTGTTTCTTATTTCATCGATCTTCAAAGATAAGATGATGAAAGGCAGATTTAATAACTGTGAGAAGCTCTCTTAACTCAAAAGACATCTGACTCCATAAGTTGGTTTTTCCTTGTGTGTGTGTGTGTGTGTGTGTGTATGTGTGTGTGTGTGTGTGTGTGTGTGTGTGTGTGTGTGTGTGTGTGTGTTCTTTAGTCTGTGATCAACTTACATCAATATGACCTATTTGTGATGATCAGAGGTGTTCTAAACATAATCACTTCGTACTTTTAAACTGTTTTTTTCTCTCTCACGCGAACTTCATTATCTAAATTATCTATGTCCTTCCTTGTAATGTATTATGTATTAAAAACAGTGGGATATGACCGTGGGCTATTTCTAGCTAGTGGTGCTGCCATGGCTGTTATAGTATATAATGATTTAGGCACATAACCAGCAGTTTTGAGGGGAGGGGGACTGGTCAGTACCATCGACACCAGTACTTGACAGGTATTGTATTTTATCGACCTCCAAAAGGAATAAAAGGCGAAGTCTACCTCGGCCCGATTTAAACGCAGAATGTACGAAGCCAGAACAAATACGCTAGACATTTTTTTTTAAATGCTCTGAAGATTCGGCCAGCTCGCCAATAAAAATGCTTTCTACTGTAGACACGGAGCCTGAAATTTGAGAGGAGGTGTCTAGTCTATTACAACGGCCCCAGTGTTTCACTGGTACTTATTTTATCGACTCCGAAAGGATGAAAGGAAAAGTCGACCTCGGAGGAATTTGAACCCAGAATATAAAGTCGGAAAAATTGTTGCTTAGCATTTTGCCCGGCGCGGCAATGATTCTGCCTGCTTGCCAATAATAATAATAATAATAATAATAATGATAATAATAATAATGGTTTCAAATTTTGCTACAAGGGCAGCCATTTTGGGGGATGGGATAGTCGATTACATCGATCGCCAGTGTTTCACTGGTACTTAATCTATCGACCCTGAAAGGATGAAAGGCAATGTCGGCCTCGGCGGAATTGGAACTCAAAACGTAAAGACAGACGAAATGCCTGCCATACTAATGATTCTGCCATCCCGCCGCTTCACATATGATATTAATAATAATCCTTTCTACTAGAGGCACAAGGCCTGAAATTTGTGGGGAGAGGACTAGTCGATTACATCGACCCCAGTGCGTAACTGGTACTTATTTCATTGACTCCGAATGGATAAAAGGTAAAGTTGACCCTGGTGGAATTTAAACTCAGAAAGTAAGGACGAACGAAACTTTAGTATTTTTCCCGTCGTGTTAACGATTCTGCCAGCTCGCCACCTCCCATAATAATAATAATAATAATAATAATAATAATAATAATAATAATAATAATAATAATAATAATAATTCCTTCTACTATAGGCACAAGGCCCGAAATTTTGAAAGGAGAGACTATTAATGATATAGTCCTATATCCCTCTAAGCAGACGTGATGGTACAGGCTGGAGTACTGTTGATCATGCGTTTGCTCAGTTAGGACAGACCTGGGGTTAAACAAAACGACGATGACGACAACACCACAAACAACAATAATCACCAACTCCCCCCCCCCCCCCCGCCCACCGTTTACTCTCGTTTCCCTTTAACATCAGCAAAAGCTAATATTTCGTATCAGCAACGCTACTACTACCGTCACCAACACCACTATAATCGCTGTCACCACGAACACACCCCCACCAACCACCGACCGCCAACAAGCACCACCAGACCACCAGCCATCACCACTACCACCACCACCACCACCAAAACCATCATCATCATCATCATCATCATCGCCATCGTCATCATATTCATAATCACCATCATCATCATGACCGCGAGCATCACCGCCCCACCACCACTACTCATCAGCCGTGACATTATCAAGAAGCCATTACAATTTCACTCCAGACCCGCCATTTCGACTGTGCAACTAATATAACAATGATATAATTTCATATCAAGAAACCCAATACAGAGAATAGACAGAAGAAAAACAAACGTAAACTATCAAATATTTGTAGTAATGATAAGCTGCAAGACAAGCAATATTATACACAGCTTGTACGCCGGGTGAAATGCGTAGCCGTATTCCGTCTGCTACTACGTTCTGAGTTCAAATTCCGCTGAGGTCGATTTTGCCTTTCATCCTTTCGGGGTCTATATATATATATATATATATATATATATATCACGTAGACCCTTAGGGTCCATACCCTTAGTCTAACAAACTGACCCCCAGGACTTATCCTATCGGTTTCTTTGGCCGAACCGCTAAATTACGGGGACGTAAACACACCACCATCGGTTGTCAAGCTATGGTGGACACACGCACATGCACACACACACACACATACACATACACACACACACACACACACACACACACACACACACACACACACACACACACACACACACACACACAACACATATATATATATATATATATATATAAGAATAAGGGCAGGGAATCGTCAATTAATAATAGAATTAGTAATTAACAATTTTGCCAAGTAGTTCAGTATGAAAAAACCTTTATCGGTAAAACCATTTATCATCATAAATATACAGGGATTAGCATTGAGTTGCTTCTCCAACATACTGAAAATTTAGAAATAGCAGTTAAAGAACTACTGATTCTAAACTACAAATTTTTCTCTAAACGGATGGCGATATTTTTGGCACACATAGAACAAAAAACCGGAGGGAAAAGCATAAACAAAACAAGTCTTTAGTTAATCGGATACGATCGTTTCATGGTTAAGAGAATGAAAATTTCTCTATTCCAAATCTTCAGTCCGATATTCTGATAAATTTGAAAGTGTCTCTAAAAAAATTCACGGTAATTTTTGGCCATGCGACACCAAAAATCAACGATAAGAAAGGCACTTACGAATTCATCGGCTAGTGAGTTCAGGCATCCCACCTCAAAGAAATCTATTCCACGTGCGTCACAAATAGTCCCGTATGAAAAAAAAGTCCCGTGTGGAGGGATTACGGTTTAACCATCTAACTTAGAGGTATCAAATATAAAATATACAAGAATAAAGGCAGGGAATCGTCAATTAATAATAGAATTAGTAATTAACAATTTTGCCAAGTAGTTCAGTATGAAAAATCTTTATCGGTAAAACCATTTATCATCATAAATATACAGGGATTAGCATTGAGTTGCTTCTCCAACATACTGAAAATTTAGAAATAGCAGTCAAAGAACTACTGATTCTATTTGATACCTCTAAGTTAGATGGTTAAACCGTAATCCCTCCACATGGGACTTTTTTTCATATGGGACTATTTGTGACGCACATGGAATAGATTTCTTTGAGGTGGGATGCCTGAACTCACTAGCCGAGGAATTCGTAAGTGCCTTTCTTATCGTTGATTTTTGGTGTCGCATGGCCAAAAATTACCGTGAATTTTTTTAGAGACACTTTCAAATTTATCAGAATATCGGACTGAAGATTTGGAACAGAGAAATTTTCATTCTCTTAACCATGAAACGATCGTATCCGATTAACTAAAGACTTGTTTTGTTTATGCTTTTCCCTCCGGTTTTTTGTTCTATGTGTGCCATAAATATCGCCATCCGTTTAGAGAAAAATTTTTAGTTTAGAATCAGTAGTTCTTTGACTGCTATTTCTAAATTTTCAGTTATATATATATATATACACGACTGGCTTGTTTCAGTTTGCGTCGATCAAATCCACTCACAAGGCTTTGGTCACCCTGAGACTATAGCAGAAGACACTTGCCAAAGGTGTCACGCAGTTGAAATGAACTCAGAACCAAGTGGTTGGTAAGCAAGCTTCTTACCACATAGCCACGCCAAGAATGCGCACGTGCTTTTGTTAAAGCAAAAGTCATTGCTCTTAATGAGACATTTGCCAATCTTAGCATCTAGAAATCAACAGGTGCATTCGTTATCTGTTCTTACTGCGGTCGTCCGCAAAACTTAGGGCCATGCCGGAATAGACTGGGTCGTGGGGAAAATGCAACATACATGGATCTTGCTCGTCGAAGATCGTTACATAGCATGGGTGTGCAGTTTGACCCTCGGCAAGACGAAAGGAGTCAGGTCAAGAGTGACCAGCTCTGTGGATCGTAGTTGATGGTTCGATTAATGGTTTAAAGCCGATCTCCGATCTAAGTCTATGCGACAGCTACAACAACAAGAGCAACAACAACACGTATAACCACCACAACCACCACCATCACCACCACCACCACCAACAACAACAACAGCAACAACCACTAACACTACTAGTACCATCGCCGATGATATCTTCGAGACAGCAATCACACTATCAGCATCTCTCATCACCATTAACAATAATGCCACTATAATCATCATCATCATCATCATCATCATCATCATCATCATCATCATAATCGTCATCGTCGTCGACATCATCATCATCATAATTGCCACTATCATCAGCAACACTACTAACATCATGCCGCCACCACCACCACCATCACCACCACCACCGTCGTCATCATCATTATCATCATCATCATCACAGTCTTTGTCTCGTCGTCGTTTGAACATCGCTGTGGAGGCCAACTCAATCGTCAGCTAAAAATATACGTTACGATCGAACACCGATACATTTACCTCCTTTTTTTTTGCGATAGATCGAACACAACGATCGTCATCACCATCACCATCACCATCATCGACATAGTTATCGTTATCTCAACCGTCGCCGTAACCTTCATCTTAGAGATTGTTAGCGTCATCATTGTCTGTATTGTCATCCTGCCCCACCCCCACCCCGCCCGTCAGCTATCAACATCATCATAGCCAGCAAAACCACCACCACCACCATCACCACCACAACCACTACCACCACCACCACCATCACCACCACAACCACTACCACCACCACCACCACCATCACCACCAGAACCACCACCACCACCATCACCACCACAACCACTACCACCACCACCACCACCACCACCATCACCACCAGAACCACCATCACCACAACCACTACCACATCCACCACCACCACCACCACCACCACAACCACTACCACCACCACCACCACCACCACCATCACCACCAGAACCACCACCACCACCATCACCACCACAACCACTACCACCACCACCACCACCACCACCACCATCACCACCATCACCACCACCACCAACAACACCACCACTATCACCACCACAACCACTACCACCACCACCACCACCATCACCACCAGAACCACCACCACCACCACCATCACCACCACAACCACTACCACCACCACCACCACCACCGCCATCACCACCAGAACCACCACCACCAACAACACCACCACCAACAACGCCACTACGGTCATCGCCTCCGCTGCCGCCATTGTCACCGCCGCCGACTCTATCAATAGCACCGCCGCCTGTTGTATTTCAAACCCGTTATCAGTTGGCATCGTCTATATTCCACTTCTCCATTTGCAAAATCACAATCGTCCCTCATCATCAACACCTCCATCACAACCATTAACATCGACGCCACCGACGTCGCCACCACCGCCACCGCAACCACCACCACCTCCACCTCCACCTCCACCTCCTTCTCCTCCGCCGCATATAACACAAGCGCTACAAAGCGCAACCGATCACCGTCATCACCAATACTCTCATCACGTAAAAACGTAGACGACGACGACGACGACAAAGAAGAATGCCGACACCGTCACCACCGCCACCACCGTCACCACCGCCACCGCCGCCGCCGACGCCGCCGACTACCATCAACAGCACTGTCATTCCAAGAACACCCACCACCACCACAACCGCCAGCCACACAGTACCACCTCCATCGCCATCACCACGTCAACGACCAGGACGTCGACGACGACGGCCACCACCACCACCACCACCACCTCTATTGCGACCGAGCAGTCATATTAATAATCCTTTATCATCGTTTATCATTAGTTTCCAATAATAAGTGAACGTTAATTATCTGAAAATCATAGAATTTACTTCATGAATACCATGTTGAATATTTCAAAAAGACACTTCCTCGCTATCTTCTGCCATCACTGCTGCTACTGCTGCTGCTGCTGCTACTTCACCTTTGATTCTTAGTGTTCTTGTACTTTGCTGCTGCTGCTGCTGCTGGTGGTGTCGTTGTTACTTCCTTTGTCGTTGCTGCTGATGCTGTTTTTATTGTTGCTGCTGTACTTGTTTTTGTTGTTGTTGTGGTCGTTCTTCTTCTTCTTCTTCTTCTTCTTCTTCTTCTTCTTCTTCTTCTTCTTCTTCTCCGCCTCTTCTTCTTCTTCTTGTTATTGTTCCTGTTCTTCTTCTTCTTCTTCTTCTTCTTCTTCTTCTTCTTCTTCTTCTTCCTGCTCCACTTCTTCTTGTTGTTCTTCTTCTTCTTCTTCCTGTTCTTCTTCTTCTTATTCTTCTTCCTCTTCTTGTTCCTGTTCTTCTTCTTCCCCCTCCTCCTCTTCTTCTTCTCTTCTTCCCCCTCCTCCTCTTCTTCTTCTCTTCTTCCCCCTCCTCCTCCTCCACTACTCCTCCTCTTCCTCTTCTTCTTTTCTTCCTCTTCTTCTTTTCTTCCTCTTCTTCTTCTTCCCTCCTCCTCCTCCTCCTCTTCCTCTTCTTCTTCCCCCTCCCCCTCCCCCTCCCCTTCTTCTTTTCTTCTTCTTCTTCTTCTTCTTCTTCTTCTTCTTCTTCTCCCCCTCCTCCTCCTCTTCTTCTTCTTCTTCTTCTTCTTCTTCTTCTTCTTCTTCTTCTTCTTCTTCTTCTATTGACGACGTTGTTGCTGCCAACGAAAATACTTTTCTTGATATTGTGATTGCTGTTGATCTTGGTGTTGACTTTGTTGTTGACATTACTGCTGCTGCTGCTGTTATTGTTGTTGTAGCTTCTGTTGTCATTGAAGATAACACTATTGAAAATGATAATGTTGTTTATTCCCAAGCCAGCCCTGTAGGAACTGACCTATGACAAAAGCATCCTAATCGAGCTCCCCCCCCCCCATACCAAGCTCCCCCCCCATACCAAGCTCCCCCCCTGTCATAGCATTCAAAACAAATAGCGGAATCTTTAAGGAGTCCATATTGCTCTAGCTTTTTATACTTCAAGTTCAAATCCCGCAAGGGTCCACCTTGACCTTCATCATTCCGGTGCCCATAAATTAGAGTTTCATACCAAAACATCGGTCAGGAAGTATAGTCAGTGCACCGGATAAAATACTTCGTGGTATTTATTCCGGCTATTTACGTTCTGAGTTCAAAAACCACGAAGCTCAACATTGCTTTTTTTCCTTCGTGGTTGATAAAGTACCAGTCCAGTGCATAAGTTTGGGCGAAATATCAGAGCAGTGTTTTCCAGCCTATATCTCCCCAGTCCCCACTATAACTTTACAGAAAAATGTATGCCCCACTGTTCGTTGAAAAAAAAAAACCAACTTTATTTTTAGTATTTCATAATTATTTACTTTCCTTAAAGAAATACCCACGTAAGGGCATTAGAATAGGGCTATACTGCAGCAGTCTTCACATAGTATGCTTGGATGGAGGGATTGGTTTACCTAAGCTGAGCATAGGTGTAGTATGTTTGCTGTGAATAAAGATTTTTACAATTCCATGTCCAACTAAAAAATTTGGGTCCCACGCCCCACCATAATTTTCTCAGGCCCTACCAAGTGTCTTGAGCAAGACACATTATTTCACGTTGCTCCAGTTCACTCAGCTGTAGAAATGAGTCACGACGTATCTGGTGCCAAGCTGTACCGACTTTTGCCATTCTCTTGAATAATAAGAGTAGCAATAACAGGGGAAATTGGTATGCTTGGGTAACTGCTGGCCTTCCATAAACAAACTTGCCTAGGTTTGTACCCTGGAGGGGAACTTTCTAGGTGCATCCCATGGTCATTCATGACTGCAGGGGTTCTTTATATATATATATATATATATATATATATATATATATATATATTCAAGGCTTGAATGTGGTACTTATGCGAAGGCACCCGAATATCACATCCCAAAAGGATGGGTGATTAAAAATCAAACAATAAGCAACACGGATTTCAAAAGTGATTGCAGTACGCACGTTTCATGCTACTTCAATTTATTTAAGTAATGCGAGCATTACCTTAAATGCAATATGAAGAGCAATCTTCAGCTGCACGAAAAATGCAGAAAAAAGACATATTACAAATGTGGCAACATATTAAAACCAAGTGGGAGAGAGCATACATAAAATCCAAATGTGAGGAAGAATATATAAGTCCATCTTGACATAGCAGGGTCTATCAGGCTAGTAATTGATTCTAGACAAAAGTTTTAACTGTCTCAGAATTCTATTGTTTCTTATCTAGTGGTGATAGCAAAGGAACAATTACTTCTAAAGAGAGGGAAGGTGTAAGCAGTATGCATGGACAAGGCTATAAAAGTATTAGAATCTAGAGGTTTCACTGGTCATAGTAGTATCAGGTCATTTTATTACTATCAAAATGTTGAGGAATTAATGTTGAGGAATTTTAGCCCTAGGTATATGGGTCAAATAGGTTTTTTACTTTTAGTCTGAATAGAGTAACAGTATAGTGGTACAGACAACAACAAAATTCTAACTAATGTTTACACAATAAGAGGTATGTTAATAAAATAAAATGAGATGTAAATTATCTTCCACAAAAATCATGAAATAATGTCAATATTGAATTCAGGGGCTCTGGATAGGGTGTAAAATTTAAGGATATTAAGTATATTAAGTATATAGTGATCATGAACACTATTTTGAATTATCTTTAAAAAAAACTTGTTAGCTGACGATAAGATAATGATACTATTTAGGAGACACATAGGTAAGCCTTATTTATATAATGTGAATAAAAGATAAAAATTATTATCGGATTTATATTAGTTTATAATAATGTGTATACTGATGTTTAAGGGACTGAGAAAAGAAAGGATGTTAGGAAATAACAAGGATAATCAATACAGGAATCTGATGATTGATTTAAGTAGATTAGATGTTAAGGATAGAGATCAGGAATATATGTTGTAAAGTTTCAATTACCAAAATAAATATGTGCTAGTTGATAGTTCTAGATGACTATAATAGAAGTAAAGTACTATAAATTTTGATAACTTTAGTTATTTAAATAAAAGTCCTATTTTTTAAAAAATTTAAAAGTGCGAGTAGAGCAATGCACACATGATACCCTAAGGTCTAATCTATTATTGATTAGATTAGGATTGTTCCTAAGTTTAAAAATTTCATATATTTCCATAGAACACAATTCACATCCATATCTATTATTTCTATAAGGTTGAGCTTTTCTTATAATTTCCCATTTAAGGCTAAAATTAATACTATTGTCTTTTAACTCCCAAATTTTACTTGCCAAAGTTGTACTATTTGCCTTATGTCTAAGTCTAAATGAAGATTTGTGGTTATATATTCTCTGTTTCAGGTTAATACTACACCCTATATAAATATAATTCTCTGTTCTAGTACTAATGATGCTTCTGTACACTACGTTGCGGGTACAACAAAATCCAAATAAAGGACAATGGGACTTTTTTCTACAGTTGCACATGGTGGGGTTATCAATTATTTCTAATATCTCTATTATTATTATTATTATTACAATTATTTACACTAATATCATTTATCAATTCTTCAATTCTATTATTAGGTATATATTGGCTATTACCATCATTATTTAATTCATATCTTGATGCGCTATTAGTTGGACTTATTCTTTCCACATTTGGCCTATTGATATTATATGAATTATGTCTTTGATCACTATTACTTCTGTTGGAGTTGGGCCTATCATCAACTTCAGTCAAAACTGTAACGTCATTACTGATATATTCTAATTGTTGGTTGAAATTATGGTTTATAGGAATAAGTATATTGCTACTATCTTCATAATTTCTTTCGCTATTGTTATTTTCACTTCTATTTGTATAATTATTGGTAGCATCATTATTGGTATTAGATGGATTATTATTTGCATTCATATGGCCACTATTTGTAATTTCATTAATTCTAGCTGACTTGATGTTTTTTTTGTTTAACCTAGCTATGATTGTACCTACATTAGGAAGGGTAGAGTAAGAAATTCTGATTTTATGACAAGAGAAGATTTTACTATATCTGTGAGAAGAAGGGAAATTTTTTTGTAAAATATTCATGAATTTTTTATAAATATTTGTGGATATTGCACAGTTGAAGGGTATATTTAATCAGATAGAATTTTTATTTTTTCTCTTAAATTTATTGTGTGGGTGGGTATGGGGTGTGCTATGATTACTATTATTTTCTAGTACAATATTATTATTGTGATTAGTAGTTCTTTTAGTTGTGGGATGTTTACTATTTTTGTTATTTGATTCAACATTACTGTCTATTAACATAGGTTTATTATTAGTGTTAGTATATAGTTTGCTATTAAGTTTACTATTAAAATGCACTTTATTACTTTTCTTATTAGTTAGATTTTTAGGTAAATAGGGTTGTTTTTTATTTGGTCCATTGTTGTTACTATTTAAGTTATTAGGTCTGTTATAACATCTATGATTATTATTATTATTATCCTTATTATTGTTGTTATTGTTGCCATGTGCACCACTATCACTATTATTATTATTATTATTATTATCTGTATCAAGAAGAGATGTTCTACCAGGGTTAAGGAAAGCAATTTTTTGAGTATATCCAGCTTTAGACAAGACCATATTATAGTAGCTAGAATTAGAATTAAATATATCAATGTTGGAAGATAATTTAGTAATTCTTTCAGAAATATTATTAACTAAAGAATTTAATACATTAGGTGGATGATTGGATAATCTACTTACATATCTAGTAACTTCATTTTCTTTTCTATATGGGTGGTATAATCTAGTTTCTATGTTGAGAGTGGTATCTAAGAAATTTACAATTTTATTACCATATTCATAAGTAATGTCTAAGTTAAAACTTTTAAAAAATTTTCTGATTTTCTTTCTTATTCTCTCAATGAATGAGTTGCTATTACTAGGGATGATGAATAAAGCATCATCTCTATATAGACCACCTTTTAGTTCAGGGATTTCTTTGTTCAAGCAATATAAGAGGTAAGTCCCTACTAGGTTTGTAACCTCAGCCGAATCGCTCGATCCCATTGGTATATCAAAATTTTCTGGGGTATCGGCTCTCGTCCAGAGCTTGTTATCAAATTCTATAATGGTTTTTCTAGCTAATAAAATAATGTCTATCTTATCCCTAGTAATGAGGGAGCGATTCATAGTAAAAATGAGGGCTTTATTTAGGAGAATAGGGGATATGCTAGAATAATAATTATTTATATCAAACTGAATAAACGAGAAGTTTTTAGTATTGTCAATAGATTTAAACCAGTCTAGTGCTTCTTCTGTATTGATCCATAACTTTAAGGACAAATTAGGAACTATTTGAGGTAGAATCCTATATATATATATATTATAAGGTTTTTAAACTTTTAAATTTTCATGTTCAAAAGAGACAGAGACTTCAAATTCGATATATCGATTTATTCACCACTCTATGTTAACATTTCTGTGCCAAACTTACCCAGTGACTGGATAAGTCTTATGCTATATTGGTAACGGTTGCTACATCCTCTGGGAAAATTATTATATATATACATATATATATATATAAATACCAGTTGCGTACTGGGACGGAGTGGGGTTGAATCGACTGGCCCCCTCCCCTAACATTTCGAGTCTTGTGCCTAGAGTAGAAAAGAATATATATATATATATATATATATATATATATATATATATATATAATATATATATATATATATATATATATATATATATATATATATATATATATATATATATATATATATATATATATATATATATATATATATATATATAGACATATAATTGTTAAAAAGGACAACAGATGTTAAGGCAAGACAAATATCTCCAGCTGCTTCAGATGCGAAAATATTAAAAATTGTCAAAGCGTAATACAATTGTTTTGCTATGGAATGGTAAAAACTATTATTTCGTTTCCTGAAAAAGCAACGTTTTGGACCTATGACATTTTTTGCAAAATAACAACGATATATATATATATATATATATATATATATATATATATATATATACACACACACATTCACACAAGCACACTCGCATAAGCACATATATATGTAACAACGACCCACCACACACACACACACTTACTAGCACAAACACACAAACGCACAAATGTACGCATGATTTTATTCACAAAAGAGAAATACAAATGCATAATGATACTAATACGAAAAAGACGTTGATATAGAGCGAGCGAAAAAAAGAAGTTAAGTGCATATATGTACGTATGCGCATGTCCATAAACACACACACACACACACACACACACACACACACACACACACACACACACACACACACACACACACACACACACACACACACACACACACACACAATTCCTTCCGTGTGTATGTGCGTGTGTATGTGTGTGCGTGTGTGTGTGTATGTTGAAGTATTGAAACTGCGTGTTTAGTGAAGTTTGTATATGAAGCGTACGTGCATACATATATTTACTATACTTATATATACATATGTATATATATATATATATATATATATATATATATATATATATATATATGTATGTTTGTATATGTGTGCGTGCATGTGTGCGTGTGTACGTGTTTGCACGTGTAAGTAAGTAAATATATATATATATATTTAAGTGCGTCTGTTTCTGTGCGAGTGCATGTGCATATTCGTAGTTGGGGATGAGCACAAAACATTGCAGCGCACAAGGAAATGCCCCTTGGTGAAAAAGTCAATTAGTAGAAGGAATAAAAACAACAACAAAAAAAGCAAAACAAAAAAACAACTCCATCATCAAACAAGACATAAAGAAATAGCAACCGAGTAATGAATAATAACAACATGAGCAACAAAAAAATAATAATTATTATCATTATTATTTGCACCAACAATAAATACAACAACACGAAGACCACAAGAATCCTCACCAACAACAGTTGTCTCTTAAATATAAATTAAAGGTAGCTGAAGACTAACAGTAATGATGTATTCCTCTCTGAAATGGAGATGATACATCAAGAAGCACCTGTATTGCTAATTGCGTTTCTATGAGTGTCATTACGTTGAGCCAGACGTATGTTTTATGTGATATGGGGATTTTTTTTGGGGGGGGGGGGTTGTGTTGTTTAGTCAAGTTGAATTAGACGAGGCGAATTATGGAAATTAGGAAATAACTTGTCAAATCTGCCGTTATGTATTATTATAATATTATTATCATTGATCAAGGTGGTGAGCCGGCAGGATCTCGTTAGCACACGGGGTAGAATGCTTAGCGGCATTTCGTCCGTCTTTATGTCGATAAATTAAATACCAGTTGCGTACTGGGACGGAGTGGGGTTGAATCGACTGGCCCCTTCCCCTAAAATTTCGAGTCTTGTGCCTAGAGTAGAAAAGAATATTATTATCCGGCAGGATCGTTAGCACACGGGTTAGAATGCTTAGTAGCATTTCGTCCGTCTTTACGTTCTGAGTTCAAATTCCACCGACGTACCAGTTGAGCCCTGGGGTCGATGCAATCGACTTACTTCCATCACTCCGATATTGCGGGCCTTGTGCCAAAACTTGAAACCAATTTTATTCTTTGGTTCTATAAGTTAGCTTGATCTAAAATATTTTTTCTACTCTAGGCACAAGAACGAAAATTTTGGGGGAGGGGGGCAGTCGATTGGATCCACCCCAGTACGCAACTGGTACTTAATTTATCGACCCCGAAAGGATGAAAGGACCTCGGCGGAATTTATTCATCTATTTAAAGAAGGAGATTTTGCTGCTATTTGTTGCAGGCTAAAAAACCACGTAGACACTTTTACGTTGGCTTATCGCGAATTTTAATTGTCACTGTAATTGTTGTTTAAAAAACTTAAATTAAGATAGGATGGTCGGGACTGGAAAGCCTTTGATTATATTCTCCCCAATCAGGTCTGACTTAGGGCCAAAAACAACAACGACTGTAGAGAATATTTGTCTTCTTTCATTGATCTTGTTTGTGGTAGGATGAAAGCCAAATGTTTCTTTGATGTAAAATATGATCAAAGCCGAAGGTTCTCTAACGATTTAGACATCATTTCGATGTCACATGTTGTTTATCTGTCTGTTTCTCTGTCTATTCGTCTATCCGTCTATCCGTCTATCCGTCTGTCTCTCAGGTTAAGTAGATTGAACAAGCCACGGAGTGTTAGAAGTACCTAAAATTTAAAAATTACTCTACAAATTATAAGACAGGTTGGACGATTGTGATAACTTAGTTGTGACAGAAGTGTTGCTATTTAAAATAGACACAAACAAAACACACACGTATATACACGCACACGCACATACACACACATATATTCGGCGAATGTTATATTTACTCTTTTACTCTTTTACTTGTGTCAGTCATTTGACTGCGGCCATGCTGGAGCATCGCCTTTAGTCGAGAAAATCGACCCCAGGACTTATTCTTTGTAGGCCTAGTACTTATTCTATCGTTCTCTTTTTGCCGAACCGCTAGGTTACTGGGACGTAAACACACCACCATCGATTGTCAAGCGATATTGGGGGTACAAACACAGACACACAAACGCACACATATATATATACATATACACATATATGATGGACTTCTTTCAGTTTCTGTCTACCAAATCCACTCACAAGGCTTTGGTCGGCCCGAGGCCATAGTAGAAGACACTTTCCCAAGGTGCCACGCAGTGGGACTGAACCCGGAACCATGTGGTTGGTAAGCAAGCTACTTACCTCACAGCCACTCCTGCATATGCTGTTATTCGTAATTTTTTTTTTAACGGCAAAAATTCAATCAAGTGGAATAATAGACATTCCACTGGCCAAGCAAGGCTTCATTTTAGTAACTAACATGTGAGTTATGGCGTGGTTCAGGAAAAAAAAAAATCCAAATCATTTTGTTGTAGAACTACAAGGCACAGTGGAAGTAAAAAGTAAGATAAATATAAAAGGAAGTAAAATAAAGATTGAAACGAATGATTTAACTGAATAAAAAATATATACACGAAATAAATAAATAAAAGTAAAATGTAGAAAGAAAATATAACACATAAAATGTAGAAAGAAAATATAACACATAAAATGGGTGTTTAAATGAATAATTAAATAGATGAATAAATATACAGAGATACTCTTGAATAATTAAGTAAATAGATAAATGAGTAGAGACAATTGCATAATTAAATCAAGGAGGGATAATTAAGTAGAGAGATGGTTGTATAATTAAATATACAATTTAATAAACAAATGAATGAAAATATATCAACGCAGTATACGGTGGAGGTAAGCAATGAGTAATTAGATGAGTAATTAGGAAATAAAAAGTCAGGGGTGGGGTGTGGGTATATGATACAGGATTAAGATTAAGGATATGCAATTAAATGTCAGTTGTTCACTGTTGCCGACCCCACTATCAATGATCTACATATGGAATAAGCGTAAACGCTAACTTCAAAGATGAGGTTATGGTATATGTATGTGTACAGGTCTTTGTTACGATCTTTCACAGCGATCTTAGAAGCTTAGCTATTAAGAGCAAGGATGCTTGATTATTCGAATTGATCCTAAATGTTGGTTGAGTACACTGCATACTGCTTCTACAATTTAAAATATAAATATCAGGTGAAATATCAAGTGTGCAAAACGTGGATCTAAGGGTAGGTTTCATTGATTATAAAGTATATATATACAGGAATGGCTGTGCGGTAAGTAGCTTACTTACCAACCAACTTGGTTCCGGGTTCGGTCCCATTCCGTGGAAACTTGGGCAAGTGTCTTCTACTGTATCCTCGGCCGATCAAAGCCTTGTAAGTAGATTTGGTAGACGGAAACTGAAAGAAGCCCGTCGTATATATATATATATATATATATATATATATATATATATATATATATATATATATATATATATATGTGTGTGTGTGTGTGTGTGTGTGTGTGTGTGTGCTTGTTTGTTTGTATGTCTGTGTTTGTCTTCCCCCCAATGTCGCTTGACAACCGATGCTGGTGTGTCTACGTCCCCGTAAACTAGCGGTTCGGTAAAAAAAGACCGATAGAATAAGTACTAGGCTTACAAAGAATAAGTCCTGGGGTCGATTTGCTCGACTAAAGGCTGTGCTCCAACATGACCGCAGTCCAATGACTGAAACAAATAAAAGAATAAAAGAATATATAAATATACACACACGTACACATAAATACACACACATATATATACACACGCATACATATATATAACAGTGTTTGTATATATATATATACACACGAGGGGTGTATGAAAAATTTTGAGCCTTCCAGGCTTTTGAGCCTTGAAGTCTTGTACTTTCATCAGAAGTCTTGTACCATGTTTTGTATTTTTGAGGCTCAAGACTTTTCATACACCCCTCGTACACACACACACACACACACACACACACACACACACACACAGCACATACTGAAATATCAATGACAACCTTACTGAGTTGGGATTTGATCACATGTATATTGGGATCTGGCTGGGAGCCATGCTAGTCATTTATTTATTTACTTATGGAATCACGTATTTTCTCAGTTATCTATTGAAGAAATTATTCAATTACATTTCGACTTAATTATTATTTAACCATCCATCTTTGATACTTTATTTACTTTCTAATTTAGTTTTTGTATTATTATCGTTCTGTTTATTTGATTTCTAATTATTAGCTTAATTATTTAATTATTGTTCATTTAATCACTCTTTTCAAAAAATTTTCTTAAAGATCTTTCATTGATTTCTCATCGAAATCGACTCTCTCCTTACAAATAATTCCCACAGATAATCTAATTTTTATATTTATTCATATATTTATTTCTTTATTTTAATGTTTACTTTCAATTATCCCCTTTATTATTTTCTCAGAGTTACCCCCCAACTCCATCATCAAAAGATTAATTTTTTTAATTTTCTGACGGAATCTGTATCAAGCGTTACTAAAATGTGGCCTTGATTAGCTAATGAGATGTGAATATTCTTCCGCCATTTTGCATATGCAATATCGTTTTTCCGTCATACTGAATTCTCGCTGCCAGAAAAACGCCATATATGCGGAAACTCACTAGGAAGACACATGACATTTGACAAGCGATATTGCATATGTGTCGGGTACATTTTCTCCAGCTCGCTTTAACAAGTAAAAAGATGTTGATGCTAAATAAGATTAAAGAACCTGCTGATGTCAAAGTTAGCCACTGATTTTGCCAAAGTTTTCTATATCCAGAATCCACATTGTACACGACTGAAGAAAGCAAATGCCTTGCAAATCCGGTTTCTCAGAAATAATTCTGTTGGTTACCGAGAAGTAAAAGTTATAAAAAAGCTGATTGGTTTTGATTGCCTCTGTTATCTTTAGAGAATGCACAAAGGAAAAATAAATGTGAAACTGACTGCGGTGTGTTGGGAGGTAGTTAAGAAAGTCAAAATGAGTTCAATAAAAATGCAAATTCCAATGTCGTCTAGAGGCAGGTATGCCTGCGTGGTTAAGAAACTCGCTTTGTAACCACGTGGTTTTGGGCTCAGTTCCACAGCGCGGCGGCTTGGACAAGCGTCTTCTACTATAGCCCTGAGCCGACCAATGCCTTTTTAGTGAATATGGTAGACGGAAACTGTACGGAAGCCCGTTGTATATATATGTGTGTGTGTTTGTATAGGTCCTCACCACAGCTTGACCATCAGCTTTGGTTTGTTTAAGTCACCGTAACTTAGCGGTTCAACAAAAGGATGGGACAGAATTAGTGACCGACTTGAAAAAAAATACTGGGATCGCTTTGTTAGACTTAACTCTTCAAGGTAGTGCCCCAGCGTGACCGCAGTCCAATGAGTGAAGCATGTACAACACTTCGGCTCATCTTAACTCAATTCATTCACCGCTTTTTCAGTCGTCATCCTTCTTCATTACTTCTTTAAACTTCCCAATAAACACTTCGCTAATCCCTTCTTATCTCAACTGTATCCCCTCTAGAACTCCTTACATTTACACGTTGCTTTCTAACAGGAATGAACTTATAGAAGATTCACAACGAAAAAGTACCTTAATACACAACGAAAAAAGTACCTTAAATTTCTTTTAGTAGTGTAACCCGCACTACATGATCCACGACTTATGCGGCCCGTTTCTCGAAAAAGTTCGCCCATATCTACTATAGATGTTTCCATGAATCTAAACCGTCTAGAAGGACCAGCTAAGGTTAAAGATATCACTACGCATATGACAAGATAATAAAAAGAAAAATCCAACATTTCTTTTTTCTGTATTTTTGTATCCGTTTGTTCACATCATTAAATTTTCCCCTAGTGATCTTAACAGAAAACTCCTCACACAAGTATTCATAGTTCAATCATTGCATCATTGAAGTGAAGTGACAAGCAGTATGTGTGTGTATCTCTGCATGTAACTATGTATGAATATGTGTGTATATATATATATGCACACACATATGCTTACGCATAGGTACCTCACATGTATATGTACGCAAACTCACACACACACATGCTCAGCACTTGCATATACATTTGCATATATCCGTATGTGTGTGTGTATACTGTATATATGTGTGTGTGTATACATAGTCAAATGATTGAAACAAGTAAAAGAATAAAAGAATACATACATACATACATACATACATACATACATACATACATACATGCATACACACAGACAGCAAGACAGACAGACAGACATAAACCGGCTTTTTCTCTATTGGCAAGAAATCTTGAAATAAAACTGAACAATGATATACATACATACACACACACACACATACATACATACATACATACATACATACATACATACATACATACATGCACGCATACATACAAGCCGGACCCTGTGACTCACCATTATTTGAATATAATATATTTCTGTAAACTGAAATATATTATTAATGTGTATATCGTATAAAAAAAAAGCAATGCGGAAGAAAAAGAAAAAAATAATGGAACGCTTTGTCCAAAATGTTAGCAATTCCGTTGCTAAACAGACTAAATTAACAAGCTGTGTGCTTTTTACTGAATCAATTCTTACATGTAAAAGCCATCTTCGTCTTCTCGGTTCTGGAGATTATATCTTGTGTATAATATATATTTACAGACAGTTTGTACTGCAGAATATATATTCTCTCTCACAGCTGTCGACTGGAAATGGTTAAGATGCTGGCACCTTATTTTCTTCTTTCTCTTGTTTCAGTCATTTGACTGCGGCCATGCTGGGACACCACCTTGAAGGGTATCTGTAGAATGAATCGACTCCATTACTTATTTTAAAGTTTGGTACTTATTCTATCTGCCTTGTTTGCCGAACCGCTAGCTTTCGGGGACACAAACACGCCAACACCGGTTGTCAAATGGAGGTGGGGGGGGGGCACAAACACAGACACACATATAATTATCTATCTACACACATACATATATACATACATACATATATATATATATATATATATATATATATATATATATATATATATATATATATATATATATATATATATATATATATATATGAACACACAAATATACCCACACATTCTCATATATAATATGCTTGTGTGTGTGTGTGTGTTTTGGATGAGATTTTTAAAGTACTGAGAAATTTGGAATGTGCTTGTTTTTACAAATTTGCTCAAATGTAAATACTGCTATAAATAATCGTTTCTAACATATCTACAAGTAGTTCTGGTTGCTCTTTCTAATAAATCCGGTGTCTCCATAGAGTCTCCTTAAATATCTAAACCTTACTTTCTCAGGGACCACCGGGCTATAGACCATAACACCTGCTTCCAGAGCCTCCTCCAGATCAACCATTGCTAACTACAGTGGCTTGCTTTTTGTTTAGAAATTTCCTGGTATTCTTACTAGATAGTGTCGAGGCACCTATTTCATAGAGAAACAAGCTGTTTGGCGATGCCTATTTGGTGTCGTTGATTCTGTGCGGACTTATTTCACATCAGACGCTATGTCTCCAGGGTCTTTTGGCACCGTGAAAAGTTTTGTTTTGTTCTAGTCGACTATTAACTTGTTATCGTCAACTACTAAACTACTCGACTACTAAACTTTACTCAACTTTCTGCTTCTCTTAATCATAATGATGATGATGATGGTGGTGGTGGTGGTGATGATGGTGATGATGATGATGATGTTGTTGTTGTTGTTGTTGTTAGTGGTGGTGGTGGTGGTGGTGGTGGAAATGATGATGATGGTAGTGGTGGTCACGGTGGCAGCGGAGGTGGTGACTGTGTGGTGGCGTTAGTGATGATTACGATCGTGGTGGTGGGGATGATGACAACGATGATGATATTGATGATGATGGTGATGATGATGATGATAATGATAATGATGATGATGATGATGTAGATACGATACGATTCCCTCTGTTACAGCAGAATCCCTGTCAAGGACCTCTAAACGAAAAAACAAGCCCAGCAAATCCCCGTTCAAATGCCGCTCTCCAGCTGTCACCGTCTGACCCCTCAGGTGATTATTTCCAAGCAGCTCCCGTTCACTCTTGACATTTTCGAAACCCTCGCAATCAAACAATTCGACTTAAGAATAGCTCTTTTTTTTTATGTTTTATTCATTTTCATTTATTTATATTCATTTGTTTATTTATTTTGCTGATGATGTCACCAACGCTTTCAGGCGATTTATTCATGTCACACACAATCTTATGATTTTCTAACTCATTATTATTAACCAATGTCCTCCGAATATTCGCCATAAAGCAACATTTGTATGTATGCGCATGCGTCCAGTGTTTAGACAGATGCATAGATGAGCTCGTGTGTGTGTGTTGAATGTCAGTTAATAATTAACTCAGCTTTCCTGTTTTCTCCTTCATACATTCAGCATTGTCATTTCCATCATCATCATCATCATCATTATCATCATCATTATTATTATTATTATTATTATTATTATTATTATTATTATTATTATCATTATTATTATTATTATTATTATTATTATTATTATTATTATTATTATTATTATTATTATTATTAACGTTCTTCAACAGGCACAATTCTTCCCTCGTCTATCTCATTATATTTCTTTCACTAGGTCTCTCTCCCTCCCTCTCTCTCCTCCTCCTTCTCTCTCTCTCCTCCTCCTTCTCTCTCTCTCCTCCTCCTTCTCTCTCTCTCCTCCTCCTTCTCTCTCTCTCCTCCTCCTTCTCTCTCTCTCCTCCTCCTTCTCTCTCTCTCTCCTCCTCCTTCTCTCTCTCTCCTCCTCCTTCTCTCTTTCTCCTCCTCCTTCTCTCTCTCTCCTCCTCCTTCTCTCTCTCTCCTCCTCCTTCTCTCTCTCTCTCTCTCGACCGTCTCTCGACTTCTCTTTCTCTGTCTCTCTCGACTTCTCTCTTCCCACTTTTTCTCTCCTCCTCCCCTTTCGTTTCTGGCTCATTATCTCGTCAGCACCAGCGCACTGTGGCTAAATTAAACTTGAAACTTTTAATTAAATTTAACCACCTGATTGAGCGAAATTTCTTTGCAGACTCTAAAATAATTAAACACACACGCATGCGTGTACACACACGCGTATAATCTCTCTTTATATTCATCATGATAAATTCATATTCCCTCGCCGCCAACTGTCCTCATAGCATTTCTTTGTCTAATTACGTTTTTTTCTCCTATTCCTTCACCACCATCATCATCATCATCATCATCATCATCATCATCATCATCATCATCACCATCATCATCACCATCATCATCACCATCATCATCAACATCATCATCATTATCATCATCATCATCATCTAGCTCTCTCAATTTCTCACTCTTACTCTTCCTCTGTATCTGCTAGCCTATGTACATTTGTATGTATGTCTGTATGCATGTATGTATGTCTATGCGTGTGTGTATATGTGTGTATATATGTATGTATTTATGTATGTGTGTATGTATGTACGTATGTATGTATGTGTCTGTGTGTGTATGTGGGTGTATGTGTAAACATATATATATCTACATATATTAAATATATACATATTTACCTATCGTTTCCTCTCTCTCGCTCTCTCATTCTGTTTACAGAACTGTGCATCTGTCTATCTATCTTTCTATCTGTCTGTCTGTCTGTCTGTCTCTGTCTGTCTCTGTCTGTCTGTCTATGCATATATGCATATATGTGTGTATAAATATTTGTGTGTGTGTGTGTTTTCGTATGTCATTATTTTGGATGCAGCAGCTGCAGTTGTTACTGGAAATGAAAGAAATTACCTTTGAAAAAAAAATTGAAAATAAAAAGACTGTTTATTCGATTTCTCTCAAACTAACCCATTTAATATATACGCGCCATATTCACATGCTACACATTCTTTCTTAAATACATATACCATTTGCGCATACTTAAGAAACACATACATGCACACCACATACACATAGATATGTTCGCATTTACACACATACACACACACACATATACATACGCTTTAACTTTTTAACTCTTTAGCCTGTTTCAGCTTTAAAGCTGCGCTGATGCTGGGACACCACCGTTGGCTGTGCTACCCTCTCATTATTTGAAGCCTCCTCTGATGTGTGGTATTTGGTGAATGAGGGAGTTTGATGTTGCTGCTCTCATCTGTGTTTCCTGCCGCGAGGTAGGTTCATATGGAACTCTTGACAGGAAGAGATCCAGGTTCGTTTCCAAGACACTTACATCCGCACCATGCAGGTCTCTCATGCATTTTGGAGGAATGTTGAAGAATTGTGGGCCCTTGAAACCCAAGCTGTTGCAGTATTTCGTCCTGCATTTTGATGGCGATGTTGGGATCTTTGGCACTTTCTGCTGTACATATATATATGTATATATATATATATATATATATATATATATATATATATATATATATATATATATATATATATATATATATATATATATACTCACAATTATAAGGATGTGATTTCTTCGTAAGAGGTTGTTAATAACAATCCAGATGCCAACTGGTTTTATCAAATATATTGAAAGAAAGTTCCTCAATATATATGTATAAACAAATTCATAAATTGTAAAGTTAATAAAAGAAAATGGAGAAGAAAAAAATATTTAATAGATGCCTGGTTCATTTTATTTGTATGACAATGGAAAAGTAATGCAAAGTAAAAGTGATATCTATTAGAATAAGGATAAAAGGAACCGAATCAACAAAACAACCAAAAAATATCCGAAAAAATCCTACAGATGTTTCAACCCGACAGTATGTTTGAATCATCAACATTCGAACGGTTATAGATGTAATAAACCAAACATTGCCGGGTATCTTCAGGAAAAATTAAGTATATTTTCCGGTCTTGAATTACGAAATAACTAATTTGAGGACTGTGTTTAGAAATTTTCAAATGTAAACAACAACTTATTAAGACACGAAGTGCATGTGATTAGATATTGTTCGTTGAAATTTAGCTAAAACACCAAATGCATTTAAAAAATATGCTGCAGATGCAGCACGGAATTTTGTCAGTGAACAGTGAAAAATTATTCTAATGACCGTACACAACTCAAGGAAGTCAGAGTCTTAGTAGAAGGGACTATCCTGGGGTGCCTGTAACATGCTTCAAGATATACAGCAATCAAATATTTCGAACAAACAAGATGAGGAGAAAAATCCATCAAATATTTCGAAGTCAACAAAACACATAATGAACGTATTTAGTAAATATGATACAAGAGTTCAACGCCTGTTTGCTACGTGTGTTATATAGATGAGCTGAACAAGTACTTTGTTGCGTGCTTGTTAAGTATGTTTTGTAAATGAGGTGAGTTAGGTATAAGCTTTCTTTACTCTATATTGAGTAATCTTTAGCCGTTTGGAAGGGTGCATTCAGCGAATTCTAATGAATTGTTAAATAAAAAGGAAATCCTTCAGTTGGGACCTCATCCCAAGTTGTCAGAAAGGAGCTTGTGGGCCGAGTTTTACCGCGAGCCTTCATACAAATGGATAGGAATCCTTGTCTTTTATCTTTGTTTTCTTCATCTATTATTTGTTTCAGTCATTTGACTGCGGCCATGCTGGAGCACCGCCTTGAAGAATTTTTAGTCGAACAAATCGACCCCAGTACTTATTTTTTTGTAAGCCTGGTACTAATTCTATCGATTCTTTTTTGCCGAACCGCTAAGTTACAGACACGTAAACAGTTGTCAAGCGGTGGTGGCGGGGAACAAACACAGACACAAAGACAAACACACACACATGCCACAAGCTTCTTTCAGTTTCCGTCTACCAAATACACTCACTAGTTTTGGTCAGTCCAAGGTTATTGTAGAAGACGCTTGCCTAAGGTGCCATGTAGTGCGATTGAACCCAGAACCATATGGTTGGAAAACAAGCTTCTTCTCACACAGCCACGCCAGTATGCATGTATTATGTATTTAGTTGTTCATGTATGCTTGTGTGAAAGGCATTCAATAAACTCACATTTATACATGCATACTCAAATACGGACGAGCGAACGAGAATGCCTGCACGTAGTCACACTATCTGCTAGAAATAGCAACCAAGGCATAAATCCTCCTCAGATCCCAACCTTATGATCCCAATCATATCTTACACTGAACTGGTCATGGATGAAGCGCTTTTGATCAATGGCTCTCAAATCTTGCGTTACGAAACTTTTAACATATAATTTTAATGCTTCAAAAATCTATTCTAATGCTTGCGTGTCTTTAAAAACATATTAAATTATAATTTTGTTTTACACAATTATGATTAATAAAACAAAGTAAACTCTAGTTTTTTAATTATTCATTTTTTTCGGAATTATAAAGTTTAAACATTAAAAAATACATATATATAAAAACAACTCTCCATTTGAAATGCGTCAGTAATTTCTAATTTAAT
>NC_142934.1:78540225-78582725 GCF_046866305.1 Octopus bimaculoides | reverse complement strand
GTTCAAAAAGAACATTGCTAAATAAGAATATTGTTGAATAAGCATATAGTAATAAAAGAACAAAGATAAATACTAAGATGCTAAACAGGAACGCAGCTAAATAGGAACATTGCTAAATAGGCACATAATTTAACCTTTTCAGTCACTTTGTCCAATGTATTGGACAATTTTTCAGCATGAACTACAAAAGAAATATAAATTATAACTAAGTTGAGTCATAATAACCAATTCATTGGACACCTCTAAAATGCATATATCACCAAGATCATGTGATTCTGACTCAATGTTTGCTCATAAGTCTTCGAGGATGGCTGCATCTTCTTGTAAATCTCACGGACGTAAGTAAATTGGTATATATTTTACCTAGTCTTAGCAAATTTTTGTTTATCTATGCAAAAAAATTAAGTATATTGAATACTGAATTCTTAAAAAAATTACTCAATATATGTTATTTATCTGTATTTTGGTATAAATAGAAAATAAAAATTAAAAAGTAGGTTTTACTTTAAAAGATTTTTACTTTTAAAAATTTTACTTTTAAAATTTAATAAGTAGGTTTTACTATTTTTATCCATGACTGAAGGGGTTAGGAGGAGTATTTCAAAATAAAAACGTAGCAAAACTGGAACGTTGCTAAATTGCAACATTGCTAAACACGAATAGGAATATCACTAAATAGGAATAATGCTAATTAGCGACGTTACTAAATAGAAATACAACTAAATAGGAACACCACTAATGAAAATCCTTTTAACACCTCGCCCCATCTCATTCACTGTAAACCTGTCTTTCTCTTTGCTAACTCCGGTATTTCACTTTATCACTGCCTCGGATAACAATTTAATTTAGAACGGGAAAAAGTGTAAAGAAATGTATGGCGTACCCTAACTTTCACACTCATATAGGCACAAACGCATTGTTACACACATACATACATACAAACATACCTACATACGTATACTAATATATATGCATATATATAAAATATATGTATATGTATATATATACATATATATATATTTGTGTGCGTGCGCATGCTTGTTAGTATAAAAGTATGTACGTACATATGTATGTATGCATGTATGTACGTATGTATGATTGTATTTATGCATCTATGTATGTATTTATGCATGTATGTATGTATGCATGTATATATGATTGTATTTATGTATGTATGCATGTATGTATGTATGTATGTATGTATGTATGATTGTATTTATGTATGTATGCAAGCAAGTGCACACAGCACCTATTCATTGTATTGTGTTGAAACGAAATTTTAAGAACAGATGGAAGAAGAAAAATGTCTTTCTATACCCTTCCTCGTCACCCCCGGAAATAAGAGAGAAATAAGAAATAAATCAGCAGGTTGAAACTGGAACAAGGTAACTAGTAGAACACGAACACCTGTTAGGTTCCTGAAATTACTTACCTCCTTCACAGACACTACACGCCCCCACAACGCACTTCCACGATATACTTCTGCACTACGACCCCGCAACCATCGTGTCACTTTTATACAATCACAGAACTACTCAGCAATCTCTCAAGTCTCTATTGCCGACACTGCTATGGCAAACAACATTGACAACCTGCTTCAAATAACAGACAAGATCTCCCTCAAATCACACCTTCAGCGACCTAATAAAAGACACGTTGTTTAGTGCCGTAGCTGGAGTGTGTGCCGCCTGAGGATGACATTCACTTTTACTGCCCTTTCCCCCCCACTCCATGCAAGTTTATGCAGCAGACCCAAAAGTGCACCCTCCACCATTAAAACGTCACCCGGGGCAGAGCACCTCATTGATCCCTTCCCAGCTACGCTACTAGTGATGTTGGATATGATCGAACGCTTCATGCACAACAAAATTGGAATGGTCACGGATATAATGTCTATGATCATAGAGCAGCTTGATCAAAAACAATAAACTAGAATTGTCACGGATGGAATGTCTATGAACATAGATCAACTCTTTTTGTTTAGCCTGGTGCTAAACAAAAGAGCTGATCTCTAAAAGGGATATCCTAGTAGTACAATGGTCCAGGACTCAGAATGTCAAGCTAGAGTTCATGAGTATCTGACGAATCCTCTCTCCCAGAGGAGTCCTGAATAAAAGTGTTGTTCCGCTTTGCAAAAGTTCTGTCGGAAGTCCTGTTCTCAAGTTTCCACTACTAACTACGAGTACAACCAATACCTTCGACCAGTTAAAAATAGCAGCCAAATTTCCCTGCGACTCATATTCTACCCTTTTAAAATCTAGAAATGAACAGCTTAGACACCATAAGTCGCTTGCAAAAAAATACGATGGCCATGTGTGGAACATCCCTGATCATCCGCGCAGGTATGGCTGTGTGCTTAAGAAGCTCACTTTGTAACCGCCTTGTTTCGGGTTCAGTACCGCTGCGCGCACCTTGGGAAAATATCGTCTACTATAGCCCCGGACTGATTAATGCCTTGTAAGTGAATTTCGTTGATAGAAACTGTGTGGAATCCCGTCGTGTGTATATATATATATATATATATATATATATATATATATGTGTGTGTGTGTGTGTGTGTGTGTGTGGCTGTGAGTTTGTGTTTTGCGTTTGTTTACACACCACTATTCAACCGATGTTGGTTGGTGTACGTCCCCGTAAGCTATTGGTTCGGCAAAAAGGATCCGATATAATCAGTACCAGACTTTAAACAAAGCAAAATAACAACAACAACAACAAAATTAGTACTGGGGTCAATTTGGTCGACTAAAAATCCTTCGAGGCGGTGTCACAGTATGGCCGCAGTCCAATGGCTGAAACAAGTTGAAGATAAAAGACAAAAGAGATTGTGTCTGCTGTGTCACGGCTGGCCTAATTCTAGACAAGAACATCAATGTCATCATCATCATCATCGTCGTCATCCTCATCGTCATCATCATCACCGTCATCATCATCATCATCGTCCGTCCTCTCCTTTTCCATCGATATCTAGCACCCAACCCCTGCACATCTACTCCTGTTGCTAGTACCACCACCACCACTACCACCACCACCAACAACAACAACATCAAGGATACCATCAATATTACCACAGCCACAACCACCACTACCACCAACACCAACATCAACAACAACTACCACCGCCACCTCCACTACTACCACCAGCGACAACCACCATCACCACTATCCCCATCACCAACACCAATGGCAACCACAGCCACCACCAACACAATCACCACCATCACCACCAGCACTACTACCACAACTACAACCACTACCATAACCACCACCATCACCACAACCATCACCCCCACCACTACGAACCACCACCAACAACAACACGAACAACAACAGTACCGCTAGCACAGCCATCACCACCATCACCGCCACCACAAGCATCATCAGCAACTGCCATCTGTGCAATTATTAACCCCCTTCTATTACTACCCCACCATCACAAGCACAACCACCGCCACCACTACAAACGCCACTCCTAGTTTTACCGTCGCTGCCGCCCCTATCGGCGACATCTTTACCACTAGAATTAATGGCACTATCGACGCCACAACCAAAAGCACTCCCACCACCAATACCACCACCACCATCACCTCTTCCACCACCACCACAACCACTGCACCACTACCACCACTTCTCGCAATACTGCCGCCACCGCCACCACAGCCACCGCCACCACAGCCGCCGCCACCACAGCTACCGCCACCACAGCCACCACTGCCACCGCCGCCATTGTTGTCGCTATTATTATTGTTATTATTATTATTATTATTATTATTATTATAACCGCTTCTTCTGTACAATTCCATAGAACGTTAATTGATTTGTAGAAAAGAAATTTGCCATAATCATTGGCAATCTTATGTTAAGTGGGTTAAAGAAATCTGTGATGGCGGTAAGAGGACGATGTCGGAGGCAGTGATTTCAACAGGAATGGTAGCGGTAGTCGTAGTGGTGGTGGTAGTGGCGGCAGTGGTAGTGTTGTGTTGTGTTGTTGAGCATATTGTAGCGGTGGATTGATACACACACACAAACACACATCCACACACACACACACACATTCACATATACTCATCCACACACACACACATACGCGTATACATACATACACATACATACATACAGACGCACGCAGACATTTTTATTCCGTTTTGTTTTCTACTTTCACTTTCGTTCTTCTAAGAACATCAAATAATAATAATAAAAATAATAATAACAATAATAATAACGATGATGATGATGGCAGTGGTTGTGGTGGTGGGGAACACGGGGGAAGTGTGGTTGTGGTGGAGATAGTGGTGGTGATGATAATAATAATATTGATGATGTTGATGATGATGACGATGATCATGATCATGATGAGACAAAATTGGGGAAAAAATATAGGACGAAAATCAAGTCAAATGGGATGAGAGAGCACTGCAAGAGAACATGGCAATTTTATTCCTTGTTCTTCCTTTCAAGATAAGATTAAAGTTGTTGTCGCTTGTTGTTGTTGCTCGTATTGCATTGTTGTATTGTTGTTTTTGTAATTGTCGCTCTTGTTTTTGTTGTTTTTTGATGTTGATGATGTTTATTTCGGGATGGTTTGAAGTGGTTAGAATCTAGAGCAGATGGTTTTATATATATATATATATGTGTGTGTGTGTGTGTGTGTGTGTGTGTGTGTGTATGTGTGTGTGTGTGTGTGTGTGTGTGTGTGTGTGCGTGTGTGTTTATCTATTTATTGGAAGCTATGTTCGATTCCTATAGCTAGCTGGATTTACCTTACTACAGAATATAACTTCGATCTCTCTCTCTCTCTCTCTCTCTCTCTCTCTCTCTCGTTCTCTTTCTCTCTCTCTCATTTTCTGTCACTCACCTCTCCATGCCCTCCTCTTCCTTCCTCCCTTTTCACTCTCTCTTTCTCTGTCTGCCTGTCTCTCTCTCTCTCTCCCCCTTACACACACGCACACTTTTTGGATTCAAAGCCATTGGAGGCTGATTCCTGGGATCATTCATCTTTCATCTTTTCGTGGATCATAAAATTGTAACATATTATCATTACGAATAATTTCCGGGGCCAGTATATAATTTGCATAAATAAATAAATAAATAAATAAATAAATAGACAGATAGATAGACAAACAAACAAACAAACAAACAAACAAATAAATAAATAAAAAGAGTCAAGGGAAATAACTTAAACGGGTCGTTATCATTTTTCCTTCTTCAACTGATATTATCAGAGGTGCGAATGTCTAGTTAATTAGACATATGTAGATGTTGCTGTTGCTGTCGTTGTGTTTTGTTTAGTGGTAGTTCTATTAGTGGGGGTGGGGTGGTTATCATGGTGGTGCGGCGTGCAACTAGATATCTTGCAAATAATGGTGGCGGAAGATTGGGTTTGGAGAGAGGTGCAAAATGTTACACGATGTCTTGTTCAGTAACACGTCTTTTGAATTCAAATCTGGCGGATATTCATCTCATCAACCATTGCATCTTTCTTTTGCTGCTACTGCTGCTACTGCAGCTACTGCTGCTACCGCCGTTGCTGCTGTTGTTGTTGCTGGTGTCATTTTTATTGTTGTTTAGCCCAAAGGCAAACCCGAGAGAGAGATAGAAATACAAGAAGAAAAGAGAGACACAGATAGACAGACAGACAGACAGACAGACAGACAGACAGACAGGAGATCTATGATTAAAAACATTCCAGTCTCATGTCTACTTCATAACTATATTATACTATTTATGTGTGTTTTGAAGATGGTAGGGCGTAATTTGAGAGACGTTTGACTGATATCTTTAGCAAATCAAACGACCACGTATTTTATTAAACGAACACCTGTTATAATCATTTGAACGCCTCGCTAGAAATAGCAGCCAAATCTCCTTCAAATAACACCCTACCAACTTTAAAAAATGATGTACTGAATAATGCGGTATTGGATTCCTTGCACATAGGAAAAAAATCTAGGTGGTCAAAGTTGGAACGTCTTCATTCATAAGTTTGCTGAATCGAGTTGACCTGGGGTAAAAAAAAAACAAAAACCCAACTTGGTTCGTAGGTACCTTTAGCTGAGCCTATTTTACTGCAGGCATTCAGAGTAGGCCATCGACATAAAGACAGTTTCCTATACACATCCTGAAAGCCCCCCAAAAATGGTCATGATTGCTGCATTCCCCATTTGAATAAATCAAATACAGGAAATGCATATCGATCGGTTATAGTTTGTTAGTTAACTCTATTGATTAGTTTATGGTTAATTAAGTCTTAGAATATCTTAGAAAAAGACTGTTGACTATTAAAGCGGCCAGTCGGTAGAATCACTAATTCCTCGGAGAAAATGCCTGGCAGAGTTTCTTCTGGCGTCACGTTCTGAGCTCAAATGCCGCCGCGATCACCTTTGCTTTTCATCATTTCGGGGTCGACAGAATAAATTCCACTTGAGTACAGGGGTTGATGGCTTTGTGTCAAATTAGAAAGGATTATACCGATGGATGGCATAATCACCAGAGATCTAGAATGAGAAATTATTTTGTTATCTTTGGTTACATCCTTTTACATTCTGGATTCAAATCCCGACTTTATCAAAACTTGAAGTCAACTCTATGTTTCTTTCTTCAGGAGTCAATATAAGTATTTGAAGTACTTGTTTCATAAAGGGTTTGTCATTATGTCATAATCGATTTTGCTCTTTCTACCAATCACAATTTTTGGCTTTATACCAATGTAAGAAATTTTTATTAGTTTTTTTTTTTTCGGTGAATTGGTAGATTCATTAACATGTCGGATGAAATATCTCGCTGTACTTGTTTTTTTTTTTTGTTTCTTTTTGCGCTCCCTTCTCAAACCCTGCCGAGATCACCTTAGCTCATTATCCTTCCGAAGTTGATAAAATAAATTACCAGCGAAGTGCTTGGTTCAACTCAATCGAGTTATCACTCCGCGCTGATAAAAGTTAAAAAATAGAAAAAGTGATATTGGCTTTGGGCCTATATTTGAAACGATTAATGGAGAATCGTGGCGGAATCGTTAGCGTTTCCGATAAAATCCCTTACACTATTTCTTCAAGCTCTTCATGTTCTTAGTTTAAATTTCTGCCAAGATTAACTTCGTATTTTGTCTTTCCAGATTCGATAACTCAAATAGCAGTCAGGTATTTGAGTTAATCAATAATTCCGCATCCCGAAAATCCTCACCTCCTGTATAAATCAGAAAGGATTGTTATTAGTTAGAATCGTTACAGCGTCGGACACAATGCTGCCAAGCATTTCTTCCGACATTTTCTGTTTTGAGTAGAAATTCCTCTGAAGTTTCCTTTGTCTTTCATCCTTTCAATTGATAGAATAAGCGCCAGATGAGAGCTGGTTTCGATGTAATCGATTAGACACTTCCCCTCAAAATCTGCTGGCCCTGTGCTAAAAGTTGAAATCAATGTTATTGAAGGCGATGAGCTGCCAGAATCGTTAGTGCGTCGGACAAAATGCTTAGCGGTATTTCGTCCGATTCTTTACGCTCAAAATTAAAATCTTACCAAGGCCGACTTTGCTTTTCATCCATCCTTTCATGATTTGATTAAATGAATACCAGTTGAGTACTGGGGTTGATATAATCGACTTTGCCGCCTCCCGCTAAAATTGTTGCTCTTGTTCTAAAATTTGAAACAATTATTGTTATTATTATTATCGTTGTTATTATTGTTGTTGTTGTTGTAGTACCTTTGTCACTTTTTAATTGAAATTATATTTCTTTATTTCACCTAAACCGAATCGATTAAACAAAAAAGCCGGTCTCTTAAATTCAAGAAGATAAGACTCTTTTGTTAGTACTCAGACAGCCATAAACTATGTCTAATGCTAAATGTTTCCAACGTTTTTACATATTTTGACTTTACAGCTTCTCGGCTTTGTTTGGAAAACTAAGATAAACAGCTTTTGTGAGGAGGAAAGGGCGTTTTTTTTTTTAGGGGTTTATTTGATCTCTTTTTACTTTCTTACTTTCAATGGAAACCTGAAATTGTAAAGATTAAACAATAAAACATTTGGTTACGCAAAAAATGTCTAAGTGAATCAGTAATTATAAGTATGGATTGATAAATTTATTATGGTTATTTATATATCAATAGGACTATTCATAGCCGTCTTTTCCTTGATTTATGTCTATGCGTAACATTCATTTCAATTAAGCCACTGACTTCTAAAACCGTTTCTCCACTTTATTATTATTTTGTCACACAACAACATTAGTTGTCTTTTTCTTGTTTTATAATATTTTTTAACAATTGTTGTTTAAAACTAGAAAGTTTCACCGTATTTCTCTCCATTCAAAGCTGTTGATTTGTTCTGTATAATTGTCTGTTGATGTTATTCTTTTCAATACGCCTACGAGGCTTGTACTTTTTGCGAATATATATATATATATATATTTGCTAGAATTTATGTGTACATGGTAAATATTAACATTGTTGTCATTGTTGTTTAAGTCTAGGTCAACCTTGACTGAATAGACCAGTGATCAAAAACATTTCAGCCATGAAAATCTCGTCGTATTACAGGTATCTACGACTAATGTATTTATCTGTCTTTAAAAACGGTGGCATATCATTTTAGGGGGATTTTGTTGCTATATCTAGCATATTTAGCGACTAGGTAGATACTACCTCATTAGTTCAGTACACTATTATGTCACATAATGATGCTAATTAATGAATCAACCTAATGAGTTCCACCACTTTCTTCCTAGTCCATTCTTTAAAGTTTTTCAACCAACCTCTTCTCGATCTTGTTATACCTCTTTTACCGCGGTTATAACTTTTTGAAATTTTCAAAGAATTTAATGATGTTATTTCAAAACCCGACAGTAAACTTGAATGAACAGAATAATGAATAGGCGCAGGAGTGGCTGTGTGATAAGTAGCTTGCTTACCAACCACATGGTTCCGGTTTCATTCCCACTGCGTGGCACCTTGGGCAAGTGTCTTCTACTATAGCCTCGGGCCGACCAAAACCTTGTGGGTGGATTTGGTAGACGGAAACTGAAAGAATCCCGTCGTATATATGTATATATATGCATATGTATGTGTGTGTATATGTTTATGTGTCTGTGTTTGTCCCCCCTAGCATTTCTTGACAACCGATGCTGGTGTGTTTACGTCCCTGTAACTTAGCGGTTCGGCAAAAGAGACCGATAGAATAAAGTACTAGGCTTACAAAGAATAAGTCCTGGGGTCGATTTGCTCGACTAAAGGCGGTGCTCCAGCATGGCTGCAGTCAAATGACTGAAACAAGTAAAAGAGTAAAAGAGTTTCAATTAAAAGCAATGATGTATCATTGTCTCAATCAAAAGTCCTTATTTGTTACTTCTGAACCGCAAAGTCAAGTTATTCAGAATGTCAAGTGAGGCACAAGGATGCAATGTTTCCACCAATCTGTGCTATTATTTTCATCGTTTTATATGATGGCGAATGATGCCCAGCAAAGTTTATGCCAAATCAGTTACTGGAAGCTATTTAGTTTAGTAGTCACTGTTTTGCGTTCAATTCCCATTGTGGCTGACATAGGCTTTCGTTTTCATCTCGTCGGAGACAGTAACAATGTTTCAAGTATACTCACTTTCTTTCTTCTGATAATGGGCCTTCTGTGTACGTGTGTGTGTGTGTGTGTGTGTGTGTGTGAGTGTGTGTGAGTGTGTGTGTGTGTGTGTGTGTGTGCGTATACGTGTGTGTGTGTATGTGTGTTTACCGATTGGTTAAAGAAAGCGGAGAGAAAGAAAAATCGAAAAAAAAAAAGAGAGAGGGTGGATACAACGACCCTTTTTCAGGGCCTTCGAGACTGGTTGGGAAAAGAACGTAAGTCAAATTGGAGGAATGGTCTAACTGCTTGTGACAGAGTGAACTTTATTGAAGACACTCAAGAACCTGGTGACAGAATTAAACCGAGCGGCAGATTAACTCTGTCGTTTCTCCATAACTTCTTACAGACATCGACGATCATGAAACCCAATAACAAAATCTGGAGTCTCATGATTTTCCATGCAAAAGAGAAAACCGTGTTTTCTCGTGGCAAGTTTATTTATAATTTACTCAGTCTCTTTTCAGCTTACCCTTGAGGTATAAGATTTGTTAAAGTCTTAGGCTGGAAGACTGGTTCACGTGACACCAGGCATGTCCACACATCGCAGGCCTGTCTGATACATGTCTAAGTACAAACCTCCACCGTGTCCTATATGCCTTAGTCGCAGAACCATCTCCAGCTTTTTAACCCAAAAGTTGAGCCCTTGACAGATACTACCACACCGTGTCAGAGCAGACCTGAAAGTAGCGGAGACTAAGCGTAAATGATAACAGGATGCCAAAATTTCTAACTTATATAATAATCAATTTATACTCTACTTCTAGTATTGACTACTCTTTCACAGTTCCTCACCACATATCTATCTATCTATCTTTCTTTCTATTTATCTATAATACATATATAAACGCGCGCGCACACACACACACACACACACATACATATATATATATGTATGTATATATATATACATATATAGTTGTGTCTTGGAAGGGTCATTATGCCAGTAATAATAAACATACGCACTTCTTTATTGTTAGGTCAATCGGTTAAATATCTAACTAATTTAATCGATCGTTTGTTTAATGTGTTGGTTGGTTAAGCAATCAATCGGTTGCTTATTTAACCAGCCAACACATTAAACAAACAATTGATTAGTTTGTTGGTTATATATTAAACCGATTGACTGACCTAACAGTGAAGAAATGATATTGAACCAATGTGTGTGTTTATTGTTATTGGTGTAATGACCCTACCAAGACAAGATTTGCATCAACGCAAGAATTCACATCAAGAATTTTATAAATCAAAAACGAAAACGAAGTATGTGTGTATGTATGTGTGTGTGTGTATGTATGTATGTGTGCGTGTGTGTGTGTGTGTGTGTGTGTGTGTGTGTGTGTGTGTGTGTGTGTGTGTGTGTACACATGCACTCTCCTTTTTAGTTCACCCGAGGTTTTCAAAACCTTACGCACCTTGGGAACCTCTACGTGGTCACCTGTTCTGCTAGAAAGTGTAGCCACAACTTTCCTCCACATCAAATCTTCGCACCTGAAATAATGAAACAATATATAGAGCAACACTGTCCCTACATGAGCAGAAAAAAAAGGCGGCATGGTCACGGCTGGAATGCTTTGGATCTTAGATCTGCTGGATAAAGGCTGACCTAGAAACTACACAGCAACGACAACAGCATCATCATCAGTAACAACATCAACAATTAACAATCCATATCTTCTATTATAAAACAACAAAACACACACCTACATAAACACGTGCGTACACACACACACATGTACACATACACATGCCAATATACACATGTGCACACACACAAACACACACACACACGCGCGCATATACACACATATACACACAAAACTCAAGAAAAGTGGAAAAATTGCAATATGTACTTTCCTCCATCTCATTCGGTTTTCTCCACATTTTGTTTTTTTTTTAATTATATCAAAAGAAGGAAAAAAATGATTATTTTGCTCATTAATGAAGAACACACGCATTTTTGAAGTAGTTATTTTCTAAATATAATTTGTTTATCAGCGGCGGTCTGAGTGTGACAAACAACTATTCTCAAATGCCGTTGTTCATCATTGATCTTAAACTCACTCTACCTTGTTTTTATTTCCGTTTTAGTTCGGTATTATTGATGTTATTATTGATGTGAACACTACCGCCGGTTTTGCAAACTCCCACCATTAGACTTGCCGTTTCTTTCGTCGTTTTACTTTCACTTTCATTATTTTAGTCTTTGTTTGTTTGTTTGTTTGTTTGTTTGTTTGTGTTGATAAGGATCGAATGTTTCTTGAGTAATCAATCGAGTATTACAACTATTTTGATAGTGATACCGATGCTGATGTATTATCGCATATTGATTCTTTACTGAAGAGAAAAGTTTCTCATTGTCATAGCCTCTAGCTTTACTCTAAGTTGCTACCAATATCCTTTGGTAGCAATGTGGATTACGCATGTGTGTGTGTGTGTGTGTGTGTGTGCGTGTGTGTGTGTATGTGTTTCTGGCGTATAAGTGCATGTGTTAGCTTTTCATCCTTCGGAAGTCGATAAAATACCAATCAAATGCTGTAGTCGATTCAATCGACTAACCCGACCTCCACATCATGCTGTTGGCCTTAAATACATGCTTGAAATTATTACTATTATTATTACTATTATTATTATTATTATTATTATTATTATTATTATTATTATTATTAGCATCATTAAGGCTGCGAGCTCGTACAATCGTTAGCGCGCCGAGGGAAATACTTAGCGGTATTTCGTCTGTCTGCATGTTCTGAGTTCAAATGTCACCGGGGTTAACTTTGCCTTTCATCCTTTCGGGGTCGATAAATTAAGTACCAGTTGCGTACTGGGGTCGACTGGCGCCTTGCCCCAAAATTTCGGGCTTTGTGTCTAGAAGAGAAAAGGATATGCTTGAAATGACTACTACTACTACTACTACTATTATTTGGTCGACTTTGCTTTTAATCCTTTAGGGGTCGGTAAATTAAATACTAGTGAACTACTGGGGTCGATGTCATCAACTAGTCCCCTCCCCCAAATATCGGGGTTTAAAAAGGTTAAAAAAATAAGTGTGTCAATCTACTTCATTTTGGTTAATATTTATAGGTTTGAGGTAACTCCTCCAGAAGATATAGAGTCAAAATTAAAAGAAGAATGCCATTGTCATCTAGTGAACGATATTTCGACATCTCGTATGTGTTATTATTTTACTTCTCAGAACTCTCGGTCTTACTTCCCCTGGTTGACTTTGTGAGAGCGAACAGTAACTTGTTGTCAGAAGTCTCACAAGTTCTATTTCCGCAAATCATAAGCTTTGGTACTTAGATGTTAACTTATCGTTGAAAACACTCAACACTCAAACACCAATCTCAAAATCCTAGCTGTCTCTAATAGAGCAGTTTTTTGGGGGATTGCTCTGCCCTCATGTTAATTCTATTGTTAATTCTAATTTCTCTGACATATATCTCGAACCTGCTTGTTACTGCTCCGAGTGTCCCTACAACTAATGGGATAACAGTTACTCTCCTCGTTCTCTACTTTCTTGCAATTTCGTCTTTTAGTAGTCTGTATTATTTTTCCATCTTTTCCAGCTCTTTGTCATCTTCGCGTGCATCTCTAAATATGGCAATATCTATTATCTCGGCTTCTTTTTTTCTTTTATCTACCACAACAATTCCTTGTCTCCGAGCATCGATTAGGGAGTCACATTGGATTGTAAAATCCCACAGGATCTTATATTCATTGTTCTCGGTGACGCCCTCTGGTTCCTGTTTGTATCATTTCGGTGTTCTGCCCACACCGTACTTTCCACACAGTCTCCAGTGAACAAACTTAGCCATGCTATCATGCTTCCTTTTGTAGTGCTTTTGGGCCACCTATGCTACACTCACTTACACATCCTACAAAGGGACAATGCACTGCTCCTATCTCTTTGGAACTAGATATAATTAGTTCCCAGAGCTTGATCCTGGGTACTGCATATCATTGCTCGGTGTATCCTTTCAAATAGTTTTTTCTTAATCATTTCCAAGTGTTGATCTTGTCTTTCCCTTTAATTTCTCTGAGGTATTGACCATGCATTGTTTAAAAAATTAGTTACGTTGGTGTGCCTCTTTTTCGAGTGCTTTAACAAATTTAGCCACATTATTATTGTTATTATTATTATTATTATTATTATTATTATTATTATTCCTTTGTAACACAGTGTAGGTAAAAATGCACCGGAGACTTTAGTCATTTGTCAAGTCACCACAAGGACCTCAGACAGATAGTACTTTCCCTAAGATGTGCGCTGTGCCCAATAAGGCTGCTTTTTGCAAGACATCCATCTTGCATGGGATTTCCAGTTGCCTTAAGAAGTCTTGAAGTTTCAATAGAACTGAGCCCTATGCTCCGATCACCACTGGTATCACTTTTATTTTTCAAATACTCAAATATTACTCACACGCACGAACACATACTCATGCATGTATGTGTGTGTGTGTGTGTGTGTGTGTGTGTGTGTGTGTGTATATTCATATATTTATATACATACATACATATACATACAAACATAAATATATACACACACACACACACACACACACACACACACACACACACACACATATATATATATATATATATATATATATATGGATGCACACACAGTTTACCATAGCTGTTACGCGGTACGCAAATACTATAATTATTATTAGAATTTGCTATATTGAAGCCGAATGTTCAGAATGATTTCGTTATTTCGTTCTGCCATCAAATAGGGTGGCAATGGCAATTTTCTGGGTAGCAATTGGCTAATTTCGAGATATAAATCATCTGGAAACAAAACTAATGATGTACTCACAGCTGGAACATTTTTGATAACATGTCTATCCAAAATGGCTGACTCCAGACAAAACGACGCACCTACCAACACTTTTCCAGACAAAAACAACGAGGCAATAGAGAAACCGCCAAGTGGCCATTTGACGTGCTAGATACAGCATGAAAATCTCCTTCAAGGGGAAGGACACAGTATACCTAAGTGAAAAAAAAAAGGAAATAATAACAGAATGACATTTGTTATTACAGTTCAATCGAAAAATTATTTTACAATGTTATCATATCATAACTTATGACAGATAGTTATAGAAAGCACACACACAGACATATTTACACACTCACAGTTACACAAACGTATATATACATACACAAATACATTCATACGTACACACACACTCACATACGAATATATAAGTAATTATATATATATATATGTGTGTGTATGTATGTCTCTATACATGTGTGTGTATGAACATGTCTCTATATATATATGTGTGTCTGTGTGTGAATACGTGTGTATGTGTTTGTATTAGTACGTAACAGGTGTATTATATACTCAAGCACGCATACACACGCAGGGACTAATGCGTAAATACACACACACAGATACGCACTCTCACACATGAACGCATACACGCACACACACATTCTCTCTCTCTCTCTCTCTCTCTCTCTCTCTCTCTCTCTCTATCTGTCTTCCTCTCTGTGCATCTCGATTTCTTCCTCACACGCACGTCCTATAACACTTAAAAAGACGCTAAGTCGAATATACATTTAGATTTAGATCTATGATTTATTAGTGCCAATATGCAATTGAAAGCAACCAGTATCCGTTATAATATCCAAAAACGGACACATGACAAATTACACAACATACATCTATGTATGTATGTACGTATTTTTGTATGCACGTATGTATGCATGTATATATGTATGTATGTATGTATGTATGTATGTATTCACAAACTTGTGTTCACACGTATGTACGTTCGTGTTACATTCTACGAAATCTCCACTCAATACCTCAATGCTTTATTGTTCACAACTTATTTCCTAAAAATAACTGCCACTCTCAACAGCTTTGGTTGTCAAGTGTTGTCTCAAAACAGGATATTCATAGTTCTATAATAATAGCGAACAATTGCTCCAAATAATAATATATCTTCTAATGTTTTCACCCAAACTGATTCGACTCTTTTACCCCCCCCCCCCCCCCACATCCAACCCCCTCCCCTCCGCTGCCACTCTTCACTGTTTTTCTTCTTCCCCTTGTTCTTTCTTTCCTATTATAAATCCGTTTGCCAAAATAACGTTTCGGTAATAGTGTAAACTTGACACACACAAAGCAAACACGGCAGAGACATGGTTGAGCGCTTCAGAAGTTTACTTCGCGACCGTGTGACTCCAGATTCGATCCCATCGCACATCATCTTCGAGCTGTGTATTCTACCAAACTCTATCTATCTATCTATCTATCTATTTTGTGACCGTGATGTGCCATCTATATATATACATACAGAGAGAGAGAGAGAGAGAGAGAGAGAGAGAGAGAGAGAGAGAGAGAGAGAGAGAGAGATAGCGATGTATATAGATACATATGTACATATGTACACACACACACACACATATATATATATATATATATATATATATATATATATGTATCGTGAAGTATATTTGCCACCTAAATGTGAATGACCCATATGGGACGATGCTACTGCAGTTTATAGCCCCAGGAAGACATCGCCTCCAGCTGGCTAATGACACACTGTCTGTGCCCGATCAGTATTTACGATATTTATAAATATATATATATATATATACATGCATATATGCACATATATATATGCATACATACATACATACATACACACACATATATATACACACATATATATATATGCATACTTACACAAACACACACACACACACACATACAGATATATTGTTATTGTGATATCCATTATTTACCATATAACAGACACATTCAAACATATGTATGTTTATATATGTATGTGTGTATGTGTCTCTCTCTCTCTCTTTCTCTTTCTCTTTTTGTATACACATATATAAATACATATATATATATACGACGGGCTTCTTTCAGTTTCCGTCTACCAAATCCACACACAAGGCTTTGGACGGCCCGAGGCTATAGTAGAAGACACTTGCCCAAGATGCCACCCAGTGGGACTGAACCCGGAACCATGTGGCTGGTAAACAAGCTCCTTACCACATATCCACTCTAGAGAGAGAGAGGGAGAGAGAGAGAGAGAGGGAGAGAGAGAGAGAGAGAGAGAGAGAGAGAGAGAGAGAGAGAGAGAGAGAGAGAGATATTAGATAGAATGGATTGATAATTTTGAAGACAGAAACCTCAATTTGAAATGCAGAACCTATTAATGTTATTCAAGTACTGTTTTAATAATCGACTCTATTAACAATCAAATGCTGCATTAACATTCGATTGGTTCAACGAATAATGATATTAATCTATCTTCATTCTGTGAACGACGCAAAGAAATCTGGAATTACTACCCAGGCGATATATTCAAATTCTTGAGAAAATTCGGTAGAGAATTTGATTTATTGTTTACATCCAAGATGGTGTCGTTAAGTTTCTAGTATGATTGCAACGTACGCATATTTAAAGCCGATTGTCACAGGAAATAAATTAAATATTTTCTAGACTGTTGTTTATCGTGATTTCCAAGTTGTATTTTTAGAATAATTCTGTTGAATCTTTTTTGAATCTATCGGCCTTAACGTGACCGCCGTCTCTGTAAACTTCACCGAAGAATGGAAAAGAAAAAGGCTTTTATTTTTAGATCTAAAAAAAGAACTTAGCAATAAAGTTTGAAATTTCTTGAGGATCTCTGGCACATATGCTTCCATCAAAAATGTCTGCTGTATCTTCGTTTATCGAAAATCAAGTAACACGAAGAGAAAAGAAATAGGCATCTTTGCATGTTATGAGTTATATACCCTTATCCTTGACGGTTGTGGAGGCGTGTGGCTTATTGGTTAGAGGTGTTGGATTTATGATCGCAAGACTGCGGTTTCTATTCCTAGACCGAGCGTTGTGTTCTTGAATAATAACATTTCCTTTCACGTTACTCAGCTCGCAAAGGATGAGAAATTCTGCGACAGATCGGTGCCCTGTCGAGGTGAGGAATTTTTACACTTCGGAAGCTGAAAAACCGGCCCTTGTGAATCGGCGTGACTCCAGAAGGCACCTTTGCTTTTAGATTTGATGGTTGTAAAAAGTTTCGTGAAATCGACTGCATTTAAGTAAGAGTTTTGTTGCAAACGGATAGTAATCCATTATATCAAACAGTATGAAAAAATTTTCTCTTTAATTTCTGATACTTGAAAACCGACTAATTACAAGTCCTCTATTTTCCTGAGAGTCAGTCTGGTCTTTCTTGTATTTCGTTATCGATTCTATCTAACATAATTTCGATCATTCTCTCAAGTTCAGCTTTCATAGGATTATTGAGTCATATGGTATGATTACTCATGAAATGTTGTTATTGCTGCTTCATAATAAGATACGATCTATTTAAATGAAGGATCTTTTCTCTGCTAACCTTATTCAGACTGGAGTTTATAAGCTTAACATCCTTATTAATCGAATTCAATGTTTTACATGAGCTTTTGTTATTTTGTTGATACCATTTTCCAATATGGCTTTGAAAGAATTACAATCTGCTTCGTATTCCAACATTTATCGGCTTCCCCATATTTCCACCCTATTTTCTGATATTCTTAAATTTGTTGGCGATATCTATGTGAAAGTTATTCAAAGAAATAACATATTAATATATAATGCACATACATCGATCAAGAATATAAAGCAAACATCAAGGAGAAAACAAATATTCGTTGTAAGAAAACTTTTGCGGTATTTGTTCTTTACCGAGTTCGATACACTCCCTTGTCATTCACGCCATCAGAAATACAGTGAACCTGTAGAGACCTATTGTTTATGATTATCACACACATACACACATATGTAGTTGTGTGTTAAGGCGCTTGCTTCCCAATAGCATGGTTCCGGGTTCAGTCCCACTGCGTGGCACCTTGAGCAAGTGTCTTCTACTATAGCCTCGGGACAACCAAAACTTTGTGAGTGGATTTAGTAGACGGAAACTGAAAGAAGCCCGACGTATATTATATATTTATAAATATGTTTGTGTGTCTGTGTTTGTGCCCATTCACCTACCCACCATCGCTTGACAACCGATGCTGGTGTGTTTACGTCCCTGTAGCTTAAAAATGAAACGGAGTTGATTATTTCGACCTAAAGGCAGTTAAGGTGGTACTGCAGCATGGCCGCAGTCTTCTTACCACACAGCCACGCCTGCGCCTGTTTATGTATATATTGGCTGTGTGGTAAGAAGCTTGCTTCCTAACCACATGGTTCTGGGTTCAGTCCCACTGTGTGACATCTATTATAGCCTCGGGCCGATGAAAGCCTTGTGAATGGATTTAGTAGACGGAAACTGAAAGACGCCTGTCACACACACACACACACACACGACTAAAACTCATTAAGGCGGTGTTCCAGCATGGCCGCAGTCAAATGACTGAAACAAATAAAGGAATAAAAGATTAAAAGAACATGGCCTGGGTCTACACTGGCCGAAACCTACCAAAGTTATCAAAGTTATATATATATATACACACACTCATTCATACATGTGTATCTATGTGTATATGTGTGTATAGACACATCTGCATATACTTATATATTGTATACGTATTTATTCATACATACATTTATAGATTAATGCATGGATAGAAGGATGGATAACATATTTAATGAAGTTGGTGAGATCTCAAATGCTACCGTATCATCTTAAAAACACATTGTCCTACCTTATTAAATACATATCCATAAATCTTTCTCCCCCTTCTCTCTTTATCTCTTCCTGTCATTTTCTTTATTTCTGCCAATCCCCCCACTCACCTTTGTTTTCTCTCTCTCTCCATATATATGTGCGTATCTGTGACTTTTTACCCCTTCCCTTTTACAAACTCTCCTCACACATAATAAGTGAGTGCACGGCATTCAAGATATTTTCAGAGTAAAAGAACAAGTGAGACAAAGAGAATGAAAAAGCGAGAGCACGATAGAGGTAGAGAGAAGAAGAGGAAGAAGTGTAGGGAGAGAAAGAAAATCCATTTACAAAACATTATTGGTACATTTTATTCGATAAATTTAATGTCTCCTACATCAACTTCAAATTCTCATCAATATGAAATATAGATTTATCAATCCTCTACAACATGTCCACCGTTGCAGCTCTGCTTCTTACAGGTTTTTAAGAATAACCTTTTAGTGTTTTTTCTTCATCTCACTCGCACGCAATCGAATGCAACAGTATTCTTTGATTAGGTTGTGTAAATTGATTTATATTTATTCTCAGAGTGACGCCTAAACTACGCCTTTTCTCACAATGCAGGCGGATGGATGGTTGTCGTAACTCTAGTCACGTTGTTTTTTTTTTATTTTTTGCTCACTGTTTTTCTTTTGATATTTTATTTTTATATATATTTTTTTGTAATTGGTCCCGTTTCATTGTGACGTAACGAACAAAAAGGAAGTATTTTTGAAAAATCATACTCATAAATTTTCTTTAATGTATTTAGAAATTTCAAAAATACCAGCATAATAGAACATCAGTGAAGATCCATGGAAATCTTACTTCAATTAGAGCAGGGAAAACATATCAAAGTGAGAGAGAAAGAGAAAAAGAGAAAGACAGATGAGAGTAAAGAAGAGGAAGGGAGAGAAAAGAAAATGAGGAAAATAAGGAAGAGAGAGAGAGAGGAGAGTATGAGGAGAGCGATGAAGACAGAGGGGAAGAATGAGAACGTGGAGGATGTGCAAATATCCATATATGTGAATGTATGTACGCATGTATGTACGTGCCTCAGTACGTATGCACTTGCGTATGTGTGTTTGTATATATATATATGTATGCGTGCAAATGCGCATTATGTGATTTCGTTTGTGTTTACGCATGTATGTATATACGTATTATGTACTTATGCATATACGTACGTATGTATGTATGTATGTATGTATGTATGTACGTACGTATGTATGCGTATGTAAGTATGTATTTACGCATATATTTATATGTTCGCACGTACACACACGAATGTATGTGTATGTGTGTATGTATGAATGTATGTATGCATTTATGTATTTCTGTGTATACACACACACTCACACACCTACACATTTATTCGTATATATATGAGTCTGTGTGTGTGTGTGTGTGTGTGTGTGTATACATATATACAAACATACATATGCATGTATGTATTCATATATGTATTTGTATGTACAAACGTGTACATGTATTCGCATATGTATATGTACAGATTTGTGCATGTGTATGTATGCGTGTACATATATATATGTATATGTATACACGTACATATCTATCTATCTATCTATCTATCTATCTATATATATATATATATATATATATATATATATATATATATATATATATATATATATATATGTATATATGCGAGTTTCTTTTGTTTCATCGAAGTTCAATGCCAGGCTACGAATCGGTCTCCACGAGACAAGATTCTTTTGTTGATGTTCAGAGAAAACAATAAGTTTATTCAAATGTATGTCTTTATTTAATTGAGGTTCGGCTCACAGAAAGAATGTCTGCTTTTAATTTAGACGCAAGACGCTTTTGTTTGGTATTTAGCTAACAATAAGCATCAGTCAAATGGTAGAATACAGTCAGATTTAGGGAAAATTTGCCATAATTTAACTATGTCACTCATTGATTGAATGCAGAGAATTCGTTTGGATCAGCCACTTTGCTTTTTGCTTCTTTGAAAGTAAATGAATAAATAAATAAAATAAGAAATAAAAATAAAAACTAAAAAAAAAATTAAATAAAGATGAATTGAATTAAAGCAAAAAATAGAAAATAAAAAGTTAAAATAAAATACAAAATAGATAAAAACTAATCAAAAAAATCTCAGTATCTCAAGGTTAACGTGTAAACATTTTAGTAACATAACCGATTGCATCAATGACGATCGATCTCGATCTGAAATCAAACAGGATAAATCTATAAGTTTTTTTTTTCTCGCCCAATCAGCTGGCCATCATAACATTCTTGTTTTACGTTCACTTGACTGCTTGGCTAGCATACTATTTTTATATTAGATTAACAATATACCTCTAGAACGATCGATCGCATTCACGTGATTTTGAGTTCATGGAATGAATATATGCACAACAAATGTGAATATATGCACAAATGTGAATATATGCACAAAACTTATGAATCCAGAACACCACCATGGACCAAGTTTCACGCCAAAATTTGTGAAAAATATGTGAAACTCTGCAATCATGTGCACACACGTGCAAATGCAAACTAAGTGTACATACTCAAAATGCATAATGCAGGTGTGATTGTATGAGCTAGTGTATGCATGTATGTATGCACATATACATGGATGCATGCACCTGTGCATATTTATAAATTTTATAGATTGAAATTAATATAAGGGAAATAATCAATTGGAAATTATCATGTCTCATTTGTACGTATATCTATTTGTTCATTATCAAATATCAAGCGATGATATCATGTTATTTCGTTGTGTTTTCATCTAAGACGAAGGCGGACATCAACATTCCATGTAGAAAGCTTGATAATAATTGCTGAGAAATTTCTCTCGACATGAAACCAATGGTAGCCTTCACGTTAGGCAGATTTAAATAAGCTGCCTTGCGTCTCCAAGCAATCATCGAGCTCGAGGCACATGTTTATCTCTTATTTTAAATACTGTGTACATTAAATTATATATATATATATATATTATGATTGACCGCTGACTGGACACTATTCAATTTTTTTTCTCCGTGTTTTTCTTCTTGTCTCCGTATTCTTTCTGTTGAAGAGCGTAGCTCGAAACGTCAAAGACTTTCCGTATTTCCGAGCGTCATACTAATACATCCTTTTGTTATTTACACCACCTGTCCTCGTCTGTTGTTGTTTTTTCGTATATTCTCCCATATATATATACATACATGTATATATATATATATATATATATATATATATATATATATATATATATATTTACTGCATCAAATGCAACCTATGCAACCAACTCTACGTGGGGCAGACGGGCCGCCGGCGGGCCGCCGGCTGGCCGACCGTTTCACCGAACACCTAAGGGACGTACGGCTAGGTTCGGACTCACCCGTCGCCCGTCACTTCCACTTGGCCAACCACTCTCCCTCTAACATCTCCGTCTTTGGCCTCGCCCTCGCGACTCCACTTGGAGCAACGCTATATTTTTAACCTTAATTCATCTTTCCCCTTCGGACTCAACACAGTCCCCTCCTCCTTATGACTCTCCCCTTTACGTCTATGCAACACTTTTCTTTATTTTTTATTTTTTATTTTTTTACCCCCCCCCCCCCCGTCGTCCCCTTTACATTATATCCATTATTCTCTTCTTATTACATTCACTACAATTTTCCACTTTTTATCTCACCCCTTCCTACACGCACACATACCCACACACAAAAAATACACGCACCCATACACACACATGAAAGCACACCTACCCCCCAACACAACACATATGCATGCACTCACACGCTCAGACTCGCCCACACACTTATACAAACGCACATACACACGCACACTTGCACATACACACACATGCTACAATCACGCAAACATACACACCCTTGCACACATAACCTACATATACCCCCATTCACAAATACCTCCCACACACCTGACAACCCATACACATATACAGACATGCACACACGCACACACACCTCTCACATACACAATACTCACTCACATACACAACACACACGCACGCACGAAAACATGCACAATATACACATGCACGCACGCACAAAAAATATATACACACGCGCACACACTCGCACACGGACACACACATACAGACACACATAAACACACATAAACACACACGCGCATACACACACACACACCCGTACCTAACACTCACAATCCCACACACACACGCACATCCACACACATACACACACGCGCGCACACACCCACATACACACACACACACTTCTCAACAACACTACACACTCACACAGACACGCATACAATCACACACACATGGGCATAAATAACACACGCACTTACAATAGCAAACGCACGCACACACACGTACACAGCAACGCACATATACACAACATACACATACACACAAACACACACGCACGCACAAAAACATACACATACACACACGCGCACATACAAAATACACACACACACGTACACGTACCCAACACCTACAAACACACACACGAACACACACATACTCAAAAACCGCCTGTTGACCCGCCACTTAACATTGTCCATAAGCATCCACTAACTATTCCTGCTAATAATTCCTTCCATTACGTCACAAACACACACACACACACACACAAACACACATACACACTAACAGATAAACCACCAAACCATGCACACACACACACACACACATACATACGCACACACACGTTCTGTTATCACACACACACTCGCAGACTCTCGCGCACGCACAGATATTCATCTCCCTTTTTCACTCTCCTGTCTTAGAAAGAACTTTTTCCCCCACCACCTCCTCTTCCAGTCCTTTCACAATGTAACCTCGTGGGCATCGGTACCATTTTCCTCTTTGTCCGTTTTTCCATTCTCCGAACTTTCCATCTTTCCGACGAAGGGCTACGCCCGAAACGTCATGCACTCTCTCTTTCCTTTCCCGAGCGTCCAATAACACTATCCGTATCACGTCTTCACTTTGTTGTTTTTTGTTATTGTTTTTTGTGTTTTTTTTAAACTTATATATATATATATATATACCTACATATATACATACATATATATATACATATATATATATACTCACACACACACACACACACACACATATATATACATATATACATATACATATAGATATACATGTATGTATATATATATACATACATATATATACATATACATACATATACATATATACATAGATATATACATATATATATATATATACATATATGCATATATAAATACACAGACATATATATATATACATACACACACACACACACACACACACACATGCACATATAGAGAGCGAGAGATGATATTTATCTCTCACTAGATGGAGTAACTTTTCGTTGATCTTACCTAAACTAAACAGTCAGCTATCAATATAGCGTGTGTGTGTGAGTGTGTGTGCGTGTGTCTATGTGTGTCTATGTGCGCGCGCGCGTGTATTTGTGTGTATGTTTGTCCACCACCACGACCGGTATTGGTTTCTTTACGTCCCCGTAACCTACTGGTTCAGCAGAAGGAGACGCATAGAGTAAGCGTTATTTTTTTTTAAATATGCTCGTCGGTCAATTTGCTTGAGCAAACCTATGAAGGCTGTACCCCATAGACGCAGTCCAATGACTGAGACATGTAAAAGATATATATATATATATATATATATATATATATATAGTACAAATAATAAATGAGTATATGCATATATGCATACATGTATGTACATACCTACATCTACCTATTCATACACACATTTATATATATATATGAATGAGGAGTTCTTTTTTTTTCTTTGCTGGTGATTAATCTCTAGTGTTTTGTGTAGAATTTTTAACCAAAATCTGCTTCCAGCGCAATATTACTTTCCATTACTGCTATAGATGTATTTACACCGATCTGTATCGTGTATTTTTCCAAAATGGTGCCGTAAAGCTCTTTTTTCCCCCCCGCCAAAGTCAAGATTAATATTTTCAACATGTAAAATACGTGTTATCGGCAAATTTTGTTCTTCACCTGCTTTTATGAAGAAAAATGAACAATGAAATATAAAAAGCTTACATTTTTTTAAGATTTAAAAAAAGTTTATCAATATACTTTTCATAAAATGAAATATTAGAAACTAATATATTGGACTATAGTCCAATCTCCACTCTTGTAGTCGTGTTATACATAGAATTGGAAATTTTGAAGAAAATTTTGGTCCAAAAATGTAGATGCGTATTATACAATTATTTTTGTGCAAATCCTTCCTTCCTATTAAAGGTATTATGTTTAGTTATATATTTCTTATTATCACATCACAGCTCACAGAAAACTAATGATTCACCGATATTTTAGAGGGACAGCTACTTAAGAAATATTTTATATATTCCACACGCACACACACGCACTAGTTCGGCACAAATAGTTGTCCGGATGCATTCCTATCACGATCAATAATGAGATGTTTAGTTAATACATCTTACTCTTGTATGATTGATATATCTCGTCCATCTGTTGTGATATAGCGATCGTTCATTCAGGAAAGGCCAGACTTCTTATCTATATTGGCGTCATTATATCAGTTAACGAGATAAATATCGAGGCATAATGTTTTGTTGATGTGTACTGTTTGCCTCTCTTGAGGTGTGTTTACGTTTGCCCTATGGCAAGGCCGCCTTGATATGACGTCGCTATTTGGAGTTTTAAGAGTTCACATCCGTTCGATTTGGAACTTGGTGAGTTTCTTATCAATTGCGGTCAGATATAAAATATCTTGCAGCGTTAGTTTCTTTCGTTCTTTCTTTCTTTCTTTCTTTCTTTCTTTCTTTCTTTCTGCTTTGGAAATATTTTTCTCTGGAACATGATTTGAAAACTGTTTAGAACCGAGTTCATTCCGTCAATAGACGCAGGAAGATCGAATGGTTGAGAAGCTCGCTTTGCAACCATAAGGTTGCAGATTTGATCCCACTGCATGACAGCTTGGGCAAATGTTATTTTCTATAACCTTGGGCCGACTCATACCGTGTGAATAAAATTAGACGGAAACTGTATAGAAGCCGGTCGAGTACATTGTACATGTAATTGAAAAGGTGCAAATTTCTCATATACTGAGTTACGCAGATTCTGTTTGGGAATTACGTTGAGGGCACCCCGTGTCGGTAAAATGCTCAGCCATATACACGTTAATTCAGGAGTAGGCACTTCAGTAGATCGATCAATTGAATCCTCATCTTTGAAAGACAGAGATCCAACCATCCATATATCGCTGTTGCTTAGTCTCGATTCAGCCGGAGATGTCAAATTTTGGTAAAACACCAGTAAATGTTAAGGGTAGGGGCTTGGTCAATTACATGGACCTCCAATATTTGTCTTGTATTTTATTTTATCGAGCCTGAAAGGATGAAGCAAAGTTGACCTTAGCGGCATTTGAACGCAGAACGTAAGGAGTCAGAACTGCTGGGAGTTACACATTCCGATTTATTCATGAATACAATTACAGAAAACATTTAAGCTGGATTGGGTTACAAAAAAAATGTGTGACGTTGAACAAAACAAAGTTACATAAAAACGAAATCAGGGGACAACGTATATAGAAGATACTTTAAACCTATCTCTAAAAGCAAGGATATATAATGACCATAAAGAAACTACTATAAATCAAACACGCTATAATTTTAAACATAACATACTAAAACACCCTTGCACACAAACGAGAACTGACTAGTTAGGTCGGTCAGAGCAACCTGCTTCATTACTCACCTGCCACTGTTCTTACAGACACTTCATAAAGGGTATCTAAAAGCAGCTGTTCATATCCTTTACGTGGAACGAGACCAAAAACATCCTAAGTCCTCCTGGTATTCCGGGTAAAATGCTTAGCGATAATATTCTGGTATTATGAGAGAATCATTATACCAATAATAATAATGCACGTATTGGTTCAATTCCACTTCAATTGGTTAAGTCTCTATCCAACTAACAGATCGATCGTTTGTTTAACGTGTTGACACAGACATAGGACTAGAGCTGAAACAGCATTTCTTCCGGCTATTTACGCTGTGAGTTCGAATTCTGCCGAGCCCGACTTTGCTTTTTAACCTTTAAAGGGAAGCGATGTAATCGACTAACTCCTCCCTCAAATTTCAGGCCTTGTGCCTATAGTAGAAAGGATTATTGTTGTTGTTGTTGTTGTAAGGCGGCTGCGGCGGCGGCGAAGTGTCAGAATTATTTACAGGCCGGGCAGAATGCTTAACGACCTTTCGTCCGACTTTACGTTCTGGGTTCAAATTCCACCGATGTCAACTTGGCTTTTCCTCCTTTCAGAGTCGATGAAATAGGTACCAACTGAGCAATGAGGTCGATGTAATCGACTAGCCCCTCCAACAAAATCCCAGGTGTTGTACCTATAATAGAAAAAAATTATTGCTATTAGTAGTGGCGGTGGGTGACTGTGGTGGTGGTGATTGATAGCTTTGTTGTTATATTGCTTACGTCATCTGCTTCAAACTTTCTAATTACGTGTGGCAGAACTTACTGTCGAATTACCCATTTCACTATATCACCGTTAGGTATCCTCATCCATATGTCGATTCTTTCTCCGGCAATATTCTTCATCTTTAACCTCACTGCTAACCAATATTGATTCAGAAAAAAAGTTTTCAAAATATATTTTAGATTGAATTGATTCTCAAGAGTTGTCTTCTTACTTTCAACAGAGGCAGCCTGTTGAAATAATTGCTTCGCTGTGAAATAATATAATTTTGTAGGAAATCAATCCTAGTATAAGTTTAGTCTTCATACTTTCATTCTATAAATATTCTCGTATATTTTTAAAATGAAAATTGTAGATATAGTATTTTTGTTCATATCTCAGTGAAAAATATATTTTCCAATGGTGAAACTTATATGCAGTCATTTTTGGTCTTGTTTCTTTTTGGTATCAGCACCATCGTAAATGCATAGTGAAGAAAAAAGTATGGTGTAAATATAGCAATAATTTTTCTGTACTTCTATGAACCCATGGGTATTAAACATCTGATTAAGTTCAGAGAAAATAGGAAAGGTGTAGAAGTGCATCACTAGAACGAAGCAAGTAGAGAAAGAATTGGAAAGAAGTAGATAAAATAAGATAGTGTAAATAAAACAAGAAGGTAGCGATAGAACGGTAAAGTAAAGATAAAATGCAAAGATGTGGATCGAAATGGGGTAGATATAGATAAAACGTGAAAGGAGAGATAATGTTAGATTTAGAAGACACGGATATCATTGTTTTGTAAGAGAGCTGCATGACCTGTCTTTATCGAATTGCTATGTGGAATAGGTCCTACTGAGAGGATGAATTTAAAAACAGTGTGAATTCAAGGATATGTATTATGGGTTGCGAAAATTTCAAAATGGTTGTTGGTTTATACGATCAAGCCGCAGGCGGCAGGAGACATTCGGTAAGAACGATCGGCTAATTTTATGAGTAAATGAAGAAATGAATCCGTAGAACGGTCGGTAGGTAAGTAAGTAAGCAGATGAACAGTTAGGCATATTCAAACATGCTTTGTCAGATTCCAAGTTTTCCAAGTTAGTGATGGTGAGCGAACTTACTGCATTTATGACAGCAGTGGTGCGCACTGGGTTTGAAAAACAGTATCCAGAAGTTTTTCTAATTTTCTACACTGATATCGTTTTTCTCAAGATGAAAATTACAGAATTTTTTCAAGAAATTAATACGATAAAAGTTACAAGACTTTAAAGTAATTTTAATCTTACCTAATTGGAAGTGTCTATTGCCGACATACCGGATATTTCTAGAACTTTTCAGTGCCAGTTATTTTTACTGTTTCATCACTTCGTATGAGTGTGAGTGAGTGTGTGTGTTAATATAAACTTTCTTTAAGGCGTTAAGCTGGCAGAATCGTTAGCACACCGGGCAAAATGCTGAGCTGTATTTCGTCCGTTTTTACGTTCTGAGTTCAAATTCCGCTGAGGTCAGCTTTACCTTTCATCTTCTCGGTGTCGATAAAATTAGTACTAATTGAACACTGCGGTCGATTTAATCGACTTGGCCCCCTCCTCCCAAATTGCTGGCCTTGTGCCAAAATTTGAAACAAATATAAGCTTTCTTTATAGATGTTAGTTTTTATATTATGCTTACCGAAAGATAAACCAAACCAAACACACACACACACACACACGCACACACACACACACACACACACACACACACACACACTATGATATGCATACACAAACACACTATCGAGTGGCTTAAGTTAAGTAAAATTACACTTGCGAAGTAATTTAAATTTCATCGTGAAAAATCAGAAACCAAGTGGAAAATTATTATATTATAATGCCACATCAAATGGATAACGTTATATATCATTGATAATATTGAAACTTTATAAAATATATTACGGACTTATCGCATTGATATCTGTAGTATGCAGACGATCGAATTGCAAGTAATGTCAATGGTTGATCGAAAAACCATTGATGGAACTGACAGTCGTCCATTTTTAACAATCGAGTTATAGCAAATATTTGAAATATGGAGAAAATGTTATATTTTCATGTATTAATTTAAAAAAAAGAACAACATTGAAATGTAAACAGCGTTTGATCAAATTGTTAGAGAAACGTCTTAAAAAGCTAAAATATTTCAATGATACACAAATATAGTCGACTATTCATGAGCAATTGCCGATAATAAGGAATGATATATATATATATATGTATATATATATATATATATATATATATATATATATATATATATATATATATATATATATATATATATATATATACATGTACATATATATATATATATATATACATGTACATATATATATATATATATGTATATATATATATATATATATATATATATATATATATATATATATATATATATATATATATATATATATACATATATATATATGCATATTATATGTATATGCTCAATTATATACATATATATATATATATATATATATATATATATATATATACATGTAGATAGATAGATAGATGGATAGATAGATTTGCTGAACTGATAATTCCTTCGTGCAGTAATAACATTAGCGCTATTTTCAAATATTGATTCAATTATCACAGATTTTGAACCAGTTATGAAAAAGACCATCAAGGGACATTAACATATATTACACTAGTTTTTACGCTGTAAACATAAATGCCACACACACATACACACACACATCTATATAGCATTTAACAAAAAAAAATTACTTTAATAAAAACGTGACAATATAACCTTGTTATTTTTCCTTTAACCTATTTTCTGTATTTCGAATACTTGGTATAATTCGATTAATTGTTGATTTGAGCTGCTGTTACTTTCATCAATTGTTTTTCGTTCAATTGTTTCGATCAATTGTATTTCCTTAATCTGTTTTCGATAAATTGCCACCAAACAATATTTGTATATAGTATAGCTAACAGTTTAAGCTTCTTGCTGCTAAGATGTGACGGACACTGAAAATAAAACAAAAGAATTACTGAAGTTTGGTATCTTTTGACTGAGTATATTAAGAACAGGTGTTGTTGTTGTTGTTGTTGCTATTATTGTTGTTGCTGTTGTTGTTTTCATTGTCAGTGGTGTTGGTTAAAAAAAAACAATATAATTTTAAAGAGGATATAAGAAGAGAAGAAAACAAAAATCAAGGTTCGATATAAGCACAGGCGTAGCTGTGTGGTAAGATGCTTGCTTCCCAACCGCATGGTCCTGGGTTCAGTTCCACTGCTTGGAATCTTGAGCAAGTGTCTTCTACCATAGCTTCGAGACGACCAAAGCCTTGCGAGTGGATTTGGTAGACGGAAACTGAAAGAAACTCATCGTATATATATATATATATATATATATATATATATATACATACATACTTAATTCAATAATAGGATAAATTCTTTTATAAGAATTTATCAAGTAGCTAGCGTGAAAAAACCTCATAAGGAAAAAATCCATCATTTATTCTCAAATTCCGCTGAGGTCGACCTTGCCTTTCATCCTTTCGAGGTCGATAAATTAAGTACCAGTTACGCACTGGGGTTGATGTAATCGACTTAATCCCTTTGTCTGTTCTTGTTTATTCCCTCTATGTTTAGCCCCTTGTGGGCAATAAAGAAATAAGAAACGTTAGCACGCTGAGCGAAATGCTTAACGGTATTTCGTCTGTCTTTACGTTCTGAGTTTAAATTCCGCCCAGGTCGACTTTACCATTCATCCTTTCGGGGTCAATAAATTAAGTATCAGTTGCGAACTGGGGTCAATATAATCGACTGGCCCCCTCCCCCAAAATTTCGGGCCTTGGGCCAAGAGTAGAAAATAATATTCTTCATCTTTAACCGCACCGAAATTCGAGAGCTTCTCTCAAAATTCAGGGTTTAAAGTCACATGAACTTTAGATTCTTTGTTAACAATTTTCAGTGAAAATTATATGATTAGAAAGGACGGTGTGTTGTGTCCTTGAGCAAGGTACATCCTTTCAGGTTGCTCTAGTTTATCCACATGAAAATGAGTACTAGTCGACTACTGTGAAGTTCTCTCTCCTTCTAGTTGTCACATCCCAGATATACTGTTGAGCCAAAAGGAGGAAGAGTCGAACAGGTATCTACGTCTGCACGTGACTACATAAGCACCTAGAATAATTAACAAAAGCATGGTACATATCATTAAGCCATATTCGTTTGACGCTGACGACTGGCTTTTATTAATGGCATAACATAAAATTTCAAAATTCTTGTTTTTCTTTCTTTATAGAAAAATGTGAAAAACGTAACAAAACATATCTTTGAATAAATATGAAAGTGGACAGCTTTTGGTAACGATCATGAAAGCATAATAATCACAGTATGACCATTTGCAAGCTCCAAAGATTCTTATTTTCTGTCCACCAGAATGACCAGAGAACAATATATACAATACAACAATAAACTTAAACAGCAAATGAAATGAGCTTTTGTGTCTTTCTTTTTATTTTTATCCATAGAATTTCTAATAACACTATCAAAATCAATTTCTATGTTACGGCACAATTCAATAATCGTACCTAGGCTTTATAAATCAAACAAGCCGGCTTTGAGAAATGGCAAACCTTAAAACATGTTTGATGTTTGAGTTTGCTAAAAGACATTACTGCTGCAGCTGAAATTGTCAACAACGTTCTCAAACTCAGACAAATATTTGGAAATATCTCACAAAATTTGTAGTCAGTCAATTAATTTAGCAATTCTGAAGGCTTCTGTTGTATTATTTATATATTTTTATCTTGCTTTATGTACTGACGATAAATATTGCATTTCTGCTTCAAAATTTTCATAATTAAGGCCAATGGAATATTGACTGCTAATCCATTCTTTTTCTCTTTCCCCCCTCCTTCTGGTTCCTTTTGAGACAAAACATAGAGATTGTTTATATTCGAGATTGCATTGTACTCCTGTGAATGCGGTAGCTTTCTTCTGATAAATTGTCAGCTGGACATTTCATTTCATTATGTTTTACCACCGTGCATTTTCTCTTTTGATTTGCTTCCCCACCCATCGGAGAGTTTGATTTCCACCTTAAGAAGTGATATCAGTTCTTTAGCTTCATTCCGTATCAGTGCTTATATCGTATATCCCTTTATACCCTGATATTTAGGGATTCAATAAAACAAAAATCGATGAAAAAAGCACCATACTAAAGTCAGTACCGGAGTGGAAAAAGAAACGTATAAAACAACCACTAGGTTACGTTGCTACAGTTCACTTTCTGACTCATGCTTTACGTATTTAATATATGAAAATATGTCCAAGGAAAGTCAATGAGGCAAGAAAAGACTCAGGAACCAGGTTTTTAGTGTTAATCACTGGTCTTAGAGGCGTTATGCCAACAAGGGAGAAATAATCTCTTCTCAGATACCTGGATAGAACATTAGATAATTTTACGCCCTGAGATTAATTAAATTCAGCATTATATAGCGACGAATAACTCAGAAAAGCTACTGTTTAAAGAGAAGTATACTGCCCCGCTCCGATACTACATACAACTAGTACCACCCGGCTGTTTGAAATTAATTTTCTTGGATACGAACAGAAAACGGTTTCATTGGCACAATATAAAGTTTAGACGTTTGCCATCAATAGAGCAATATGCATTCCTATTTAGAGACATGCGAACCTGAAACATAAATCTATCTTTCAGAAACACGTTACAGAGTTGGTCACATATTATGATTGATTTTTCACTCGGTATTCTTCATTACTGACCTTCAAATCAATCAGTCCTAAATGAGTAAATCTAAGATCAGGGGCATTCAAGCTGTAATCATCATCCATTTATTTTTTCAGGAATAGTGTATCATTTATGTTCTTTTTAGGACGATAGAGTGTAGCTTCAAGGTGATTTGCTACTGTTGCGACTGACCACGTAGAGACGGCGAATTAGGAGAGAAAGAGATGGAATATTGTGGCTTAAATATCAATTTCACGGTTGAGGCAAAATCCTCTCTTGACAGCATCATCTTTCCATTAGCTGATATCATTGGAGTTATCTTCTTTGTTTTTACATTTTAAACAATTCCATAGGGTGTTTTTGCCTTCTAATTGTGAGGATAATTTCAGTTAATCGCAGTTTTTCAAATCACTATATTACATGTCTCAGACTTTACAGCATGTATGTAAGTATATTTATATATAGCCAAACGTACACACACGAATTTACACACATTTATAAATAAACACATGCGCACGCGCACACACAGTGCCACACACAAACCATCTCAAAATTATTCATAACCAGTAGTCTACTTCCGATTTACTCAAAATGGTTGAGTTTGTTCGTGTACCTGATGATTGAATTTAGTAATTATGGCGAAAACTCAAGGAAAAGATTCATAGTTTAAATACACACACACACACTCACACACACACACACACACACAGAATGCTCACTTAAATATCCTCTCTAAGATCTATTTATGGGTATGCATATTCATCACTTCTGAGTCTTACTGAGATACATGTTTCGCTGAAGAGAGCAAATAAATTTGAAATATGTCCATTGCTTTCAGTATTAAATTCAAAAGCACGATCTACTCCCAACCGCTTTTTCTTTATTTTTCGAAAATTTGGATTTAGTTGACATTACTGGAATTACCTCACATGCTAGTTCTTGTTAGGTTTTTAAACGCTTCCAGTGGGAGGTTTTGCCACCTAATTACAAAGGTAATATTACTTATTCGAAGTTTTTCGACTGGTTATTTCTTCTATGTTAAACTCTGTCGTTCGTGTATACGCTAATATATATAGCCTTATATTCAACTGTGCATTATATAGATGTAGAATTTATGTGACAACTGCCAGTTATCTGTGTGTATATGTGTGTCGATACGCGTCAAAACGTATTCTTCACTTTCGTAACAACTACAAGTGATTTATGTATCTCTTGTACCTATAGCTTTATGTCCAAAGATAGCTAAGTTATGAACGCATGTGAGAATTATAGTCACAAACGTCTATGTAATATGTGTCAATAGGTATGCGCGTGCGTGCGTGTATGCGTGTTTATGCATGTGTGTGTGTGTGTGTCTGTGTGTGTGCGTGCATGCATGAATATCTGTACGTGTGTGTGTGTGTGCGTGCGAGTTTAAGATATTTCATGTGTATTTATTGATTTGTTTGAGAAGCTTCTACAATTACGGAACATTTATTGAATATGCATATTGAATGTATATTTCGTAATTGCGTGACAACTATACGTGTGTGTGTGTGTGAATGTGTGTGTGTGTGTGTGTGTGTATCTATATATTTGCATATATATATAAGCATACATATATGTGTGCGCGTGTGCATATAAATGTATGTTATGTGATGTGTACACACACACACACACACACACACACACACACACACACATATATATATATATATATATATATATATATATATATATATATATATATATATGCATATACTTATAGATATACATGTTTACATATATACATATATACATGCATGTATGTACTCACACACATACACATGTATATGCATAAATACACACGTACTCACACACACACACACACACACACACACACACACACACACACACACACACACTCTTATAACCAGATACTAGTTTCATTGCTGTCCATCCATATCAAATATTCTTCAGAAACGCCAGGAAAGATAGAAACAGACGGCTTTGACAGGAATCGCTGCCCCACCAACACATCGTAGGCTTCCCTTAGTCTATGTTACAGGAAATTATAAAGGCATGCAAAAACACATTAAAAACTAAAAGAAAGTAAAAACAAAACAAAGAATTGCTTTGGTGCCGTTCAACTGGAATTTTCCGAGTAGTTGTCCAGAGAAGCCATTAGTGTTCAATCTCTGCTCCATATGGGTCAAAAAGTCTGGTAGAGTTTGCTGTGATTGAGATGACCTTCACTATTAAAATATTTGTGCTTCTCTGTAGAACATTGATCAATGTGTTTCCTCTGTGGCTGCCATCCGTAACAGTGTAAGGAATATGCCAGTGATTTCGTGAATGGGGAGTGATGTTAGTGGAATTGGTTTCGCATATGGGTTAGTGGCATTTAATGTTTAGCAGTGAATGTCCAGCAGCAAAAAAGGGTCTTGTTGCAGTAGATAGAGTTAGCGACAATGGCTGGCTGGCTGACTGACTAACTGGCTTGGTTGATGGATAGGCATCGTTGCTGTGGATGTAGATAAAAATGGCGGTAGTGCTGTTGGTTACTAATGAGAGCAATAGCAGTGTTAATAATAATAATGATGATGATGATAATGATGATAACAACAACAATAATAATAGTAATAATCTGTGCTGCCTAAGAGCAAGCATTAAGAACCAATTACATCAAATACAGAAGAGACGACACATCAGAAAATGATAAATGCAGAAATTGAGGACAAAATTGTGAAACCGTATGGCATATTACAAGTCAATGTACACCACTTGCCCAGGAAGAATATAAGAGACGTCATGACAGTATAGAAAGGTTCGAAATTTCCCCAAGTCACCTGATGAAGGCTGGAGGGTATATCAGCCAAAACGTTGTTAACAACAAACAAGATGAGGACAAATATCCATCAATATAAATAATGTAAATAATGTAAATAATGTACGTAATTCCTCATCTCTTAAATATAGAACTGTATATGTACATTGTGTAGATGACCTCTCTCCACCACCACAAAGGTACTTCCTGCTCCCAGTTCAGTGTTTTCTTTTTCTTTTTCCCTTTTTTGCTTTGTAAGGTTCATGGTGACTTTGTCAGTGCTGGTGCCATGTAAATGTCACTGGTGCTGGTGCCACGTAAAAGGCACCCAGTACATTTTGTAAAGTGGTAGGCATTAGGTTAGGGCAAACAGACAATGTGCTGGTGCCACATAAAAAGACATTGGTGTTGGTGCCACAGAAAAGGTACAGGTGCTAGTGCCACGTAAAAAGGCACCCAGTACACTATGTAAAGTGGTTGGCGTTAGGAAAGGCATCCTACTGTAGAAACCGTGCCAAAACAGACAATAGAGTCTAGTGCAGCTCCTGTCAAACCATTCAACTCATGCCAGCATGGAAAACAAATATTACATGATGATGAGGATGATGACGACGATGATGATGATTACTAAGATACTTAATAAACAGTGTGAAATAATGCTTACATTCTACATTGAGTATCCGTATTAGTCCTATTACCAGTCGAAACAATGGCTATATTTTTTACATCTGGTTGAATTGGAGCCTATATTTTCATAAGTATCTCAGACAGACTATCAACTGAAATAGAGCCCACAATTTGCATCTGGTCTGGATCTATATCCAGTTGAAATGGAGCCCCGTAACTTACATTTGGCCTGGGTCTTTTATCGTTCGAAACAGGGTTTACATTTCACAAGTGGCCTGAACCTATTGAAGTGAACTCTTTTACTCTTTTACTTGTTTCAGTCATTTGGCTGCGGCCATGCTGGAGCACCGCCTTTTAGTCGAGCAAATCGACCCCAGGACTTATTCTTTGGAAACCTAGTACTTATTCTATTGGTCTCTTTTGTCGAACCGCTAAGTTACGGGGATGTAAACACACCAGCATCAGTTGTCAAGTTATGCTGGGGGGACAAACACAGACACACAAACATATAACACGCATACATATATATATACATATATACGACCGGCTTCTTTCAGTTTCCATCTACCAAATCCACTCACAAGGCTTTGGTTGGCCCGAGGCTATAGTATAAGACACTTGCCCAAGGTGCCACGCAATGGGAATGAACCCGAAACCATGTGGTTGGTAAGCAAGCTACTTACCACACAGCCACTCCTGCGCCTGAAGTTTCCACTTTACATCTGACCTAGGCTTATTACTAATTGAAACGAGATTTTTCACTTCACATCTGGCTGACCTGGGTTTATTACCAGTTTTGTGCAAGTTTGCCTGGTAGATAGAAAAGTAAAAAAAAAAAAGTGGGGGGAGCTAGTAACCAGCTTTTATGTATAAACAAACACATCAAATTTTAACTCCACCCTACATCTCATCCACCCCTGCATCTATTCCATACCCTCACTTCAGCGCTTTTTGAGTATTTTATTGATCTCTTGCTGTTCTTAATGTATTGATCTATCAGCCAGTCAATGCATCATGGTTATTTTCCATGTCAACGCATCACAATTAAGCTCGCTTCATACCCCCATGTGGCAATATTTCATGTCATTCTCCTTCCTAACTTCGTTCTTTCTCTTTCCTTTTATTTATTTATTTGTTTTTCTGTTTCTTTGTTTCTTTGTTTTTTTTCTTCTTTGTTTAGGTTAAAGTAAAAGAAGCCATTAATTTTTTTCCTTCTTTTGTTCTCTTTCCTTCTTTCGTTCTTTCTTTCTTTCTTTCTTTTACCTTTTAACTTCTGTTGAATTGGTTTTGTAACTCAAGAATGGATTAAGTCATCGTTATAATTATAAGGGTAATGTTTACAACAACAACAACAACAATAGCAACAATAGCAACAACAAGGCCAACAAGAATAATGATTTCTTCGTAATTGTTATTATTGTCATTATTCTTGTTATTGTTATTGTCCAATTTTTTTTTTTGTGATTTCTTTTCCTGAAGAGGTCTTAACTGACACTCTCATCATCATCATCATCATTATTATTATTATTATTATTATTATTATTATTATTACTATTATTATTATTATTATTACCATCATCATCATCATCATCATCATCATCAATATCATTACTATTTAAGGTGGCGAGATGGCAGAATCGTTGGCATGCTGGACGAAATGTTTAGAGGTATTTCGCCCGTCGCTCTGTTCTGAGTTCAAGTTCCGCCGAGGTCGACTTTGCCTTTTATCCTTTCGGGGTCGATAAAATCAGTACCAGTTGAATACTGGGGCCGATGTAATCGACTCATCCCCTCTCCTAAAATTGCTGCCATTGTGGTAAAATTTGAAACCATTATTATCATTATTATTATTATTACTATTATTATTATTATTATTATCATCATTATCATCATCATTATTATTATTATTAAAGCACCGAGCTGGTAAAATCGTTAGAATGCTGGATGAAATGCTTAGCAATATTTCGCCCGTCGCTCTGTTCTGAGTTCAAATTCCAATGAGGTCCACTTTGGTTTTCATCCCTTTGGGGTCGATAAAATAAGTACCGGTTGAACACTGGAGTCCTAAGTAATTGATTTACTCCCCCTCCCTTGAAATTGCTGGCCTTGTACCAAGACTTGAAACCATTATTATTTTCATTACTATTATTATTTTGATTATTATTAACAGGTGCAAGTGGCTGTGTGGTACGAAGCTTGCTTCCCAAGCACATGGTTCTGGGCCGGGTTCAGTCCCATTGCATGGCACCTTGGGCAAGTGTCTTCTGCTATATCCTCAGGCTGGCCAAAGCCTTGTGAGTGGATTTGGTTGATGGAAACTGAAAGAAGCCTGTCAAATATATGTGTATGTGTGTGTGTGTGTGTATTTGTATCTGTGTTTGTCCCTTCAACATCACATGGCAACCGATGACGGTGTGTTTACGTCACTGTAACTTAGCAGTTCGGCAAAAGAAACCGATAGAATAAGCACTAGGCTTACAAAGAATAAGTCCTGGGGTCGATATTTGTTTGACTTAACGGCAGTACTCCAGCATGGCCGTAGTCAAATGATTGACACACGTAAAAGAATGAAAGAATAAAATTATTACTCTTATTTATATTTATTGTTGTGGCTATTGTTGATGTTGTTATCCTTATCATTATTATGATTATTATTATTATTAGTAGTAGTAGTAGTAATAGCAGCAGCTATTGTTGCTGTTGCTGTTGTTCTTTTATTGATCCCAGATGGGGATGAAAGGTGAAATTGACCTGAGCAAGGTTTTCAATCAGATTACAAAGACATGAATATTGTATATTATAAGACATTCCACCATGATGGCTGCTCTATCGCTGGCTGTCAACTTAACGTTCTAAGAACATCTTAACATCATCACATCGTTGTTCTACAATAATACAAACAATAACAGCAATTACCACCACCACCACCACCACTACTACTGCTGCTGCTGCTGCTGCTAAACAGTAATAATGGATTTCTTGCCTTGGCATAAGACCACACTCATTTGTCAAGAGGATGTAAGAGATGACTGGTTGGTGGTAGTGGTGACGACGGCGGTGGTGGTGACGGTGGTGGTGATGGTGGTGGTGGTGGTGGTGAGTGTGGGAGACAAGTGGATCAGTCAGGGAAATTGATTTTTTTTTTTTTACATTTTCGGAACCCTCATATCTTTCACAACTACCACCACCACCATCACCACCACCATCGCCATCGCCATCGCCGTCATCATCATCATCATCACCACCATCACCATCACCATCGTTGTCATCGTCGTCATCATCATCATCATCATCATCATCATCATCATAATCATTTGTGGCAAGGTTTCTATGGCTGGATGCCCTTCTTAAAGCCGACCCCTCTACAGAGAGTGCCGGATGCTTTTTAAGTGGTACCACCAGCAGCAGCACAGTAGCCAAGTAACTTGCAAGAGGAGACAAGACCCTCCCCTCAACTGAGAGGGGGAGAAGTATTGAAAGCAATGGCTTTTGCATCAGGTGATGAGAGGTTAGCGTATGAATAGAGGAACAGGAGCAGGGGAGATGGATGACAACCTCAGTTGGAGAGAGTGGGAGAGAGGGAGGGGGAAAGGGAATAAGGAGAGAGAGGAAGAAGGAGAGAGAGAGGGAGAGAGAGAGGGAGAGTGAGAGAGATGTGACAGAGAGAGAGATGTGACAGAGAGAGATGTGACAGAGAGAGATGTGACAGAGAGAGAGATGTGACAGAGAGAGATGTGACAGAGAGAGATGTGACAGAGAGAGATGTGACAGAGAGAGATGTGACGGAGAGAGATGCGAGGGAGAGATGCAAGAGAGAGAAGGGGAGAGAGGTGAGGGGAGAGATGTGAGAGAGAGAGAGAGGGGAATGAGAGAGTGAGAGAGAGGGGAGGGGAGGGATAGAGAGGTGAGAGAGAGAAGGAGAAAAGGAGAGGGGAGGGAGAGAGGTGAAAGAGACAAGAGGGGAGAGATGAGAGGAGAGAGAGAAGACAGTAAATCTTGCTCTCTCTCTCTCTCTCCCTCCCTCCCTAATTCTCTCTTCTATCTTATATGCATGTGGAGAGGAGCTTGCATGTAAATATATGTATGGTCATACATATATTTACATGCATAATACCCATTCATCATTCGAATCAGTTTTTCAATATTGCATGGTAATCCCTTTGACAACGTTTACTAATGGCTAAGTGTCAAAGCATCCATGAATCAAGTCTACATACATGAAGTAGATATTTGGAATCATGAAATTTGGAAATGAACTTCTTGGAAAATATTCCTTGACTGATGACCAGAAATATATATCCATGTAATTTGTACAATTCTACACCAACATGGCATCAAAAGGACAGGCGTATTCATATCAACAGAAAGTCTTTAATGGCTATGGTGTCAGGAAAATTCAAAGAGACAGAAATGTAGAGAATCAAAGTAGTTTGTCTTGGATTAACAACTCAGATATCAGCTCTTTCTTTCAAGGATATTCTTTTGTAATATTTTATTTATTTATGCGCCCTTTCAAAGCCTAGCCAGGCTCATGGGCCCGGTTTCCTGGTTTCTATGGCATATGTGTTACCCCCAGCTGGACGGGGTGCCAGTCCATTGCAGTGTTACTCAAGAAACAGGAAGAAAGAGTGAGAGAAAGTTGCGGGGGAAAAGAGTACAACAGGGGTCGCCACCACCCCGTGCCAGAGCCTCGTAGAGCTTTAGGTGTGTTCACTCAATAAACACTCACAATGCCCAGTCTGGGAATCGAAACTACAATCCTCCAGCTGCGATTCCGCTGCCCTAACCACTGGGCCACTGCGCCTCCACTAAATAAATGCGCCTTTTTAAAGCCTAGCCAGGTTCATGGGCCCGGTTTCCCAGTTTCAGTGGCGTATGTGTTCCTTAGCTGGACGGGACACCAGTCCATCGCAGCGTTACTCATTTTTGCCAGCTGAGTGGACTGGAACAACGTGAAATGAAGTGTTTTGCTCAAGAACACAACATGTTGCCCGGTCCAGGAATTGAAACCACAATCTTATGATCATGGTGCTGACACCCTAACCACTCTCACACACACACACACACACACACACACACACACACACACACATATATATATATATATATATATACAAACATATATTTCTCACTATATGCTTACATGCATATTTACATGTGTCTACCTATGTCTACATTTTTCTTTCCACTAGAAGAATGTCATATAAATGTGAAATTGTCTTTGAATCTTAAATCATTGATTATAAAGTTTTTATATTAACATCATTAACATTATCTTCATTAGCAGCAGCATCAATTTCACCATTGCTATCAAGTAATACCAGCATCGTCACAAACAGCAGCAACAGTACTGCCTCTTCTGACACCACCACAGCTGTCAATGCCACCACTGCTGCCACTACTGCCACTATGGTGTCTACATTTTTAATTGTTTTTTGTCTTATTTCAATCAATCTTTTTTAAGAGAATATAGATATATTAAGTAAACAACAGCAAAAATGCCATTGTCTTCAGCTATATAACCATTTGTGTGGCCTTTGTTCTTTGAAAGTAATGTATTTTACTAAAATATGAACGAAGAAATATTTCAAGAAAA